>NC_133331.1:184006854-184306854 GCF_042186555.1 Aquarana catesbeiana | reverse complement strand
GTAGCTCATGAAATGCCTGCACGTTACATCTTTTAGTTGTATGTTTTCTTCCAGTAACCATTTGCCGAACCATTCCTCTTTCCCTGGTGCAAACTGCTCTAAGTCTTTAAGTGGCATTAAGGGTGAATTGTATTCCCAATGTTCCTTTTTGTGTAGTGTGTCCCATATCTTAAGTGCATGCTTAGTGATTTCATGTGTTTCAGTGTTGTATTTTCTCTGTTGAGGTGAAATCTATATAATTTTATCCAATTTGGTATTACTAATTTTATTTTCTATTACTACCCAGTGTTTTTCTTTATTTTTGACCCAATCAATAACTCTAGCTAGAGCAATCGCCTCATAGTATTTCCTTATATCTGGTGCTCCCCACCCTCCTTTACCCTTAGTGTTAATCAGTTGTGTAAATTTTAATTTTAAGTTTTTCCCTTCCAAATACATTTTATTAACATCGAGTGTAGTCTTCTAAGATATGCGTGTGGCAATGTTATTGGTAGCAGTTGCATTTTATAAGTTATTTTAGGTAGTAAAACCATTTTATAGATATTGATTCTTTCTGCCCAGGATAATTGACCCAGGTGTATTCTATTTAATTCGGACTTTACCTCGTTTAACAAAGCGATAAAGTTTGCTTGGTATAGCGTTTCCATTGATGTAGTAATTTTTACCCCCAGGTAATTCAGTTCTTTTTTTCCCCATACAAAGGGGAAATATTTTTTATAAGAGTGGTCCCTTTCCTTACTGTGGTTAATTTCTAATACTTCCAATTTAGTTAGGTTTACTTTAAAATTCGATAGCTTCCCGTATTCTACTAGAGGGGCCATAACATTCGGGAGGGTGATCCTTGGATGGGTTATATACAACAAGATGTCGTCTGCAAAGGCGGCAAGTTTATATTCCGTATTACCTATTACTACTCCACTGATATCCCTATTCTGTCTTATCTTCGAAAGGAGGGGTTCCAGTGACAGTAAGAAAAGCATGGGGGAGATTGGGCACCCCTGCCTTGTACCGTTATACATGACGATAGGCTCAGAGAGGGTCCCATTTATTTTCACTCTTGCCGACGGCCTTGAGTATAAGGCCCTAATCCATTTACAAATCCTCTCCCCACAGCCTACTACCTCAAGAGTGCTCATCATGAAGTCCCAGTCCACTCTATCAAACGCTTTTTCTGCGTCTATAGATAGCAGTAGACCTGGGACTCCACTCTTTTTGATTTCCTGTACTAACAGTAGGGTTTTAATGCTGTTGTCTCGTCCCTGCCTTCCTTAAATAAACCCAACCTGGTCCGGGTGAATGATCCTCTTTATTGCCTGCTTCATTCTATCCGCAATCATTTTTGCGAATAGTTTAGTATCCACATTTAATAAGGAGATAGGCCTGTAACTTGAGCATAATGTAGCGTCCTTGTCTTCCTTATGAATAATCGTTATATTAGCTGCTAGTGCTTCACTGCTCATTTCCCCCTTATCTCCTATGGCGTTCATATAGGAACATAATTTAGGGATTAAGTAGTCTTGATATTTTTTATAATAGAGCACTGTCAACCCGTCCGGGCCTGGGCTCTTACCTACTTGTAACTCCCTAATTGCCTTTCTCACTTCGATCTCTGTGATAGGGGTCTCCAGTGTGGTGCGCTCGTTTTCCGTTATTTTGGCCATTCCCTCCTCATTTAAGTAGTTTTTAACTTTCTCCTGTTTTTGTTCCCTCTCCTTAGTTGTTTCATTTCTATTTATGGCGTATAACTCCCCGTAAAATTCTTGGAACGTCCTTGCAATATCGGAATCCTTGTAGCTGATCTCATTTGCTCTAGACCTTATCTTGTCAATATATTTGTTATTTTTCTTTTTACTTAATATCTTCGCCAGAAGTCTACCAGGTCTATTACTGCCTATGTATCTTTATTTTTTTACGAGATTATACTTCTTCCTATTTTCTTGTTCGATTAACTGCCGTAGAGCCTCCCTACTCCTGTATAGTCTTACCAATGTTTCTCCATCTCCCGATATCTTATGATGTTGCTCTAATTTAATGACTTCCTCCTGTAACACTCGAAGGGTCTCTCCCTGTTCTCTCTTTTTCTCTACTCCCGCCTTAATTATGATCCCTCTGATGTAGGCTTTGTGAGCCTCCCAAACTATTGTGTCTGATGTTTCCTCGGCGGTATTGATTTTAAAGTAAAATTCTAGTTCTTCTCTAATGAGCTTATCTATTTTTTCATCATGTAGGAGGTCCTCATTTAGTATCCAGTTGTTGCTCCGTGGTTTATTCTTAATCAGTTTTATTTGTAAACTCACCGGGGCATGGTCAGAAAACGTCATTGGTTCTATGTTTGTACCCTCTATCTCTTCCATATACCGATGCTCCACAAAAAAGAGATCCAGCCTCGAGTACGTCTCATGGACGGGGGAATAGAAGGTATAATCTCTTATGTTCTGGTGTTGCATCCTCCATATATCTACCAGTTGCTGTTGACGCAGTTTTTTCTTAAGTTTATTCATCCATATACCTCCAGGCCCCCGAGCATGTGACGTACTATCTTTACCTGGTTCTAGACAGATATTGAAATCTCCTGCGATAATGGCCCTCCCCTTCTTAAAGACTTCAAACTTTGCAAGGATTCCCAATAAGAACCTTCCTTGGTTGGCGTTTGGGCAGTACACATTCGCTAATGAGCACTCTGTCCCATTCAGATTACCTCTTATGAACAGGAAGCGACCCTCAGGATCAATTACTCTCTCCTCTGTTATGAACCTAACTCCCTTTGCAAAACCAATCGCCACTCCTTTTGCTCCCCTTACCGGGGAGTCTCCATAGATCCAATACGGGAAATCACTTGTAGCTATTCTTTTGCTTTTACCAAGGAATAGGTGAGTCTCCTGTAAGAAGACCACCTCTGCTTTCAGGGATCTCAATTCTCCCATTACACATTTTATGGGAGAATTGAGGCCCCTCACATTGTATGTAACTATATTTATTCTGGCCATCTTGTTGTTTTTACCACAATTACCCCCTTGCATAGCTCCTCAGGCCTAAATGGTCGGGTCTGCTGATGGGTGGACCGGTCTCGCCCTACCCTTAACCCCCCTCCCCCCCTCCCTCACCCTTCCTCCCCCAACCCCCTCCCCCCAGCTTTCCACCCTCCCTTCCCCCCATTTGGGGTTATCTGACCACTTCTAGGCCCTTTCAACCGCGGCCCCACCTACTCCACTTGGCCCTGCGGTTAACCCCCTAGAGGTTGAGCTCAGTGGGACAGTCCTTGTATCCAGCCACCACTCCCGGGCCTCGGGTGCCCCCCCCCCACTACCCGCCGCCCATCCCCCAAAGGACCCCCGCCCACCTCCAACCCCCCCCCACATCCCCCACCCATGGTGATTCAAAACCTGAAGTCAGTGATTGCTATAAGTACCAATCTAGATAGTTTTGGCTTTAGTTTACATGCCCCTCTTTTTAAAGACTGGTTTCCAGGCTTGTGGAGTTTCTGACATATCCTGATTTACTGTTTTTTCCCACCATCCCGGGATTTCAAGCAGTGGCACATCTAAGCGCTGACAAAATTTCTGGGTCTCCTCTGGAAATCTCAGTGTTGCTGAGCGGCCATCCTTGCGTCCAATTAGGCAGGCTGGGAAGCCCCATGAGTATTGGACGTCATGGGTTGTCAGTTGTGCCAGTAGTGGTTTCAGTACTCTTCTTCTGGATGGGGTCTCAGCAGCTAGGTCTGGGTAGATCTGTAGGCTTGTCTCTCCGAATTTCACTGGCTGGTTCTTTTTCACACTTGACTTGATCATCTCCTTGTCTTGGTAGTTATGGAATCTCACAATTACATCCCTTGGGGCTTCTTCACTTATTTCGGGTGGTTTTCTTATCCTGTGAGCTCTATCTAGTTTGATTTTATGCCTATTCTCAGATGGATCTAATAGGCTACCAAAGATTTGGTCAATTTTCTCCTGTAAGTTCTCCTTTTCACCCTGGACCTCTGGGAGCCCTCTGAACCTAAGATTTTTCCTCCTACTTCGGTTCTCTTGATCTTCCAACCTATAATGCAGGTTTCTCTGTTCTCGCTGGATTTCCTCCATCTGGCTTTTAAGGTTTTTTATCTCTAGCCCTTGTCTTTCTACCGTTGTTTCAGCTTCTTCTACTCTTCTTACAATATGGCCCATTTCATCCCGTACTGTTTCAATTTCCACTTTAATAGTTTCCAATCGCGCAAACATTTCTGCTATCTCGTTCTTCGTTGGTAGTTGTCTATCCTGTTGGTATTCTATTAAAGTTGTTTCTGTTGTTCCAGGGTTTGTATTGTGGGCTTCCATTTCTGCCAGCTGTCTTCTTGTACTGATTTTAGGTGGACAGTCCGTAGTTTTACCTTTAGACCCAGTAGCTTTTCCTGGACTTTAGTTTTATCTTGGATCATATATTTCTTAATGGTACCTGGACTGGCACTAATTCTAGCCGTGTTCGCTGTAGCCCCCTTCCCTGTCTTTCCCTTCATTCTCTCCCAACACCCAAGGGACAACAGGACCACTGAACTAATTCCAGGCTACCCCAATGGTCTTGACTCCACCGGCTGTTGTATATTTGAGGGATTTTTAGTAAGCTGTGTGAAGCATCTCTACAAAGTCCTAATTTAATCTCCCCCCCTATACTGTCAATATCCTTAGTCCCTAATCCAGGGTATGGGTAATGTCCCCTGGTACTACTCGGCAAAAAAAAAAAAAGAAAGAAAGAAAGAAAGAAAAAAAAAAAAAAAAAAAGGAAGGCCCACTATCAGTCTATTCTAGTGTCTGTGTATGACATACACATCCACTTTAGAGACATAATATCCATAGTGCTTTAATCCCTGTGATAGGGGGTATACCGTGGTGTAGGAGATCCTATCGACACTTTTTGTATATAGTAGAAGTAGGCAGGAGATACTTTTGTACCATTATTGACCTATGGACTTACATACATTCGCGTCTCGCTATCCAATGCTCCCACCACTAGTCAAACAGGTTACAAGCATCCAACTTACGGCAAAAGTAAAGAGCACCTAACTGCTCCAAATGGACTACTAATAGTTAGCTCTGGAACTTTGAGTATATATCCGTCCAATTTGAAAATATCGGTGAGTTTTTAATCCCTTTAGCCCAGTGTGTGTAGCTGCGGGTATCTAGCAGGGAGGACAATTTCATAGACACTTATTATACAGAGCAAGGGAGGACTAATAGCCTTTTCAAACCTCCATTAGCCTGTGGGATTCATGCCCCATAGTCCATACTTCCCACCATAAGGAGATCCAGTTCACCTCCAGTCCCCCCTCTAGCCAGAGTTATCACAGTTCTTCATACAGCACTTTGTATTGCAGTTCAAGTTAAGAACAGAGAACTAAGACGTTGATCAGCGGTTTACCTGTACAGCTAAGGAGGTATCTTCATACATGCATTCAGTATGGATCATGTAACACTTACCCCAGCCGCCACATTCGCTTTATAATTTTACACTTATCTGTGTGGTTGGAGGATTGCTCCTATTCCGAATATATCTATCCCTTATTCCGAGTGTATCTGTCCCTTATACGGCTATTGGCTAAATTAGATGACCGAGCCACGATCTCCGCGTCCTCGTCCTGCGCTGGCTATTACCACCTCCTCCGTCTGTTCTGTCGGCTCTATGCTGTAGAAGGAGCATCGTGCAGGCGTGCACACCCGTACTCACTTCGCAGAGCTATGCTTAGATGTGCTCCCGTAGGCTGTGTCCACTCGAGAGCTACCTCTCGATCTCCATGGGGGTTGTATGGGCGCGGGTTGGGATCGTTAGCCGGGGGGGGGCGGGGGATCCGTCAAACCTTCAGCGGTGGGCGGCCAGCGTCTATCCTACTACCGCAGCCAGTCTCGTGGAGGGAGCGGCGTCCATCGCCCCGGGACCAGCAACAGGACTAGTCAGACGTCCACATCCGGCTCCTCCCTCTGAGTGCCCTGTGGGCTCAGCTTGTCGTGACAGCCCATCAGCATTGCCATGGGTGCTGCCTTTCTTATGCTGGATGGTGAAATCGTATTGCTGCAGAATTAGGCTCCACCGAAGTAGTTTGCCATTCTCCCCAGCCACACGATTTAGCCAGCTCAAGGGATTGTGATCCGTGATCACAGTGAAGTTCCATCCATAAAGGTACGTTTGTAACTTCTGGAGAGCCCACACAATCGCAAGACACTCCTGTTTGATTGTGGCATATGCTATTTCTCTGGGAAGCAGCTTCCTGCTCAGGTAGAGGATGGGATGCTCCTCTCCAGCCTCTTCCACCTGGCTCAGGACTGCACCCAATCCATAGGCAGAGGCATCCGTCTGCACTAGGAAATGGCGGGTGAAGTCTGGAGCCTGCAGCACAGGTGCGCTGGCCAGTGCCTCCTTCAGGGCCTGAAATGCCTGCTCACATTCGGGTGTCCAAGACACCACCTTGGGCAGTTTCTTTCTGGTTAGGTCAGTCAGAGGTTTGGCCAGGCTACTATAGTTACATACAAACTTCCTATAGTAGCCAGTGGTCCCCAAGAAAGACATAACCTGCTTTTTGGTTTGGGGGATAGGCCAGGCCAGGATGGCCTCAACCTTCCCTGTCTCGGGTTTCAGGGTACCTCCTCCTACCTGGTGTCCCAAGTACTGCACATCAGTCATGCCAATTACACTTACTGGGTTTGACAGTCAGATTAGCAGCTGTCAGTTGGTCCAAGACCTGTGACAGGTGCACCAGGTGTTCTTCCCAGACAGGGCCAATCACTCTAAGGCTTCTTGAGCCGGCCATTTCACAAGGTTCCACCCCTCCTCGCAGGTCATCCATGACCCCCGGAGAAGTGGCTGGCACATTCTCAATCCCAACTAGCATTGCCTTACATGCAGACAAGCCACATGGGGTGGTGAAGGCTGACTCGTCCTGAGCCTTCCGTGTTAGGGGGGTTGGTCCATGCCCCCTGCTCAGGTCAATGATGGTGAGACAGCGGGCACCTACCAGCTGCTCTGACCCCTCATGGTTCCTGGGCATGAGGAAGGCCACAACAACAGGGCTGACGTTCAGCCCTTCAAGGGCTCCTGGAAGCCTGGTCGTCTGATCCCTTTTGGGGGCCAGGACTACCAGTGGTGCCCAGACTGTCCGAGCTCCCTGAACGACCCCTAACTGTATAATTTCCTCAGTCTCCTTTGCCCCGACTGTCTGCGCCTCCTGCAAGGCAAGGTGGGCTGCAAGGGTGAGGGGAGGATACACCCGGCCGCCCACCTTGTGGACGCCATGGGGTGCCCTCCCAGGGTTCCCATGACCCAAACACGACTTGCTGTAAGCACTGCCATCATCATGGGTGCCTGGAGGGGAAGGAAAGGTGAGTGGGACTGAAGGCCTAAGCCCACTCCCTGAGTGTCAGCTATCACTTCTAGCAGGGCACCTAACTCTTTCCGTTCAGGTATACGGTCTCTGCTAATGACAGGTGCTGTGCTGGGACATTGTGTGAACATCAAGCTAGGCCACAAACCATTGTGTTTCACTCCAGCCCTGGCCTCCCTGATTTTACCTGGACCTTCACAGACCATATCAGGTGACACCTTCAACACATTCCCCTTAGGCTGACTGAACACAGTGAGCAACTGTTTAACCCTTTCCATCTCCTTCCATCTCCGGGCCTCCTGCCTGTAGACCAGTACAGCCTCTCTGCCCACTGTCCCTGTCACGCTTTTGTTTATTTTTCTCAGCAGGGGAGCTAACAGCTGGCCTGCTGAACACTGCAAAGCCTTTGTCTCTCAGCAGTGCTGGCTGAGGCGTGGGACTACAAGTACCAACCAGCCGTCCTGTGACACACAAGGACAACTGCTGGGGTGTAGTCAAGGCAGAATACTCTGGGTCAGAGTCAGGAATGGGGCCACCTGGGCCACTCCTGGGCTCTGCCGCCAGAGACTCTATCTTCTCCACCCTCCCAGCACTGTGGGTGACCTCCAACAAAGACATAACATCATTACATTCAGTAATTACATTCTTAACATCAGCTACACAAGCATTTGATATCAGCACATGCAAGGGGGCCTCCTCTCCTTCTGTAGGTGAAGAAGACCCCTGTACCTCCACTCCACCCTCCCCCTCCCTCTGCCATCCACAGGTTGCCCAGATATTACCCCAACATCTTTAAACAGTACCTTGGTAGGTCCAGAGAGTTCTGTAGGAGCATCCTGGGTGCTTTTAGCAGGGGCATAGTAAGAAACAAGGGTACCTAAATCAGCACCCAACAACACCGCAGTGGGGATCTCCTCCGAGACTCCCACTTCTCTCATCCCACTTCCAGCACCCCAATCAATGAAAACATAGGCACGGGGTACTCGTGAGCGGGTCCCCCCGACTCCGGTGAGGGTAAAAAACTTTCCAGGGAGGATGTCCCTTCTTTCTATCACCTCTGGTCTGACCAAAGTGACTTCAGCTCCTGTGTCCCGGAAACCAGTAACGATCCGGTGGCCCACGGTGACTGGCTGCAAGTTGGCGGTGGTTACCCGAGTTTTCCTGTGGACGAACAGCACGGAAGAAGGGTTGCTGGCCGGATAGCCAGGTGATGTCGTCTTCTTCTGCTCAGGGCACTGCGTCCTGAGATGTCCGGCTTCCCCACAGTTGCAGCATTTGCGTTTGTCAGTTAGAAAGGCCTTGGCTCCAGGAACTGCAGGTTCCGGCTGCTGAGGAACTTGGTTGGTAGGCGGAGGAGGGGTTGCTGTGTGTGATTTCCCTCCTTTCCAGCCATTTGGAGGAGCCTTGCGATGGTCAGATACCCGAGAGTGGATATAGGTATCTGCCAGTTCTGCTGCTGCTTTGGCAGAGGTTGGCTTTCGCTCCAGCACAAACTGTCTGACGTCTGTAGGACAGATGTGCAAAAGTTGATCTTCAATCATAAGATCTTCCAGGGATTCAAAAGAATCAGCTTCCAAGCCTTTAGTCCACTGCCGGAATGTGGTACATAAGCGACCTACCACATCCATGTATGAGTCCCCAGGCCCCTTTTGCAAGGACCTAAAATGCTTCCGGTACACTTCCGGGGTTAGCTGAAACTTTTGGGTGATTGCAGCTTTTAGGGCCTCATAATCGTCGCACTGCTCTTCTGACAGTTTGACATAAGCATCCAGGGCCTTGCCTCGTAGCCCTGGAGTCAGGTACTGGGCCCATTGTGGGATCCGAGGTTCTGAGCCTGTCGCTGCTGCTGGAGCCTAGCCATCTCCAGTTCGTGCTGACGATCAGCCTCCCTCTCAGCCTGGCATTCCTCTCGCTCAGCCCTGCGTTCCTCTCGCTCAGCCTGGTGTTCCAGAAACTGCAGGTACACCACAGGATCCATCTCCCTGAGGTTTTGTAGAGTTTCTTGCATTTGAAGAGAGTCTATGATGGTTTCAGGCAATCTGATGCTGGCCTGCTCTTGTGGTGGCTTGGAGGTAACAATCCGTGGTATTCCAGTGTCAGTCTCTGCTTGCCCATCTGGTGAGGCCGCTCTGAACCACTGGGCTCTGGAGTAGCGGAAACCCTTTCTGGTCCAGTTTCCCCCAGGTTCTGGTCTGCACGGATATCAAACCCCTGTAAGGCATGTATCAAGCCTTCACGATTTTTGCCACCGACGTCAATTCCTCTTCCTGTGCACTCAACAGCCAGTTCATTCTTGCTCATCTTTTTATATGCTGATAACCCAGACATTTTGCAAGCAGAAAAGATAGAACAGAAAGAAGAGATAGGAAGAAGGTGTAGGAAGGAGCTGTTGCTGTATGTCTCTCTTGAACAAAAATAATCAAAAAAAATATACACCAGCTTGTCTCTAAGGACTGTTTCCACAAAGGTTACAATCCTTCAGTGCAGAGCTAATTTCTAACAATGCACTGAATGCTCTTAATGTGAAACTATCCCGCTACGCTGCCAGCCAATATGTGACGAACGCGGGTGTCAGATCCCTGCCCTCCTCGCTAACTTGCAATGAAGGACCGGCCAACCTCACACCAAGCTGTCACTTACGTAACAATGCCACTCTCAGCTGCACCCAGCACAAAGATTTTCCAGCTTGCGGGACCACAATCTAGGTGCGAGCAGCCTGAGAGTGATTGTCACGGGGCTAATTACACAATTAACCCTTTAACTGCCACCACCCCATTTAAAAGACCGAGCCGGGGGAGACTCGTAATTTTAGCAATACCAATTATAATTTTAGAATAAGCGTCTGCCACAAACACTGCCACCACAGACAGGTCTGCTCAGAGTCTTACTCTTCAACAGTAGCGCCCTTCAAGAGACAGGTTCCTTTATAGCTTGCATTAAGAGCTTTAGAGACAAGGTTAACACTTTTCAACATAAGGGTTTATTATGAAAAGGTCAAAGTTGATGCAAATAAAACATTTACAGAAAAAAAAGTTTCAAAAGATAAATACAATATACAGCCACAAAGGAATAAGGTAGAATTGGGAAGGAAGAATACTTGCAATTAATATCCGAGGGTTGATCGATCGATGAGCTAGGTAATCGGTTCTCGACTTGGCAGATGTTTCTTCTTGGATGGTAAAAGGAGAACTGACCATTGTCTTGGCATCTCCTCTTTTCTGTCAAATCAAAGGGGGTGTTGACAGCGACCAGTAACCAATCGTCTGGTCATCTTGTTTAGGGGTTGGTTGCTGGGAGGTGTCTACACTCACGACCACGTCCCAGGTAGATTTTGTGATACATATTCATATATCTGCATCTATAGTGTTTACAGACTGCAAATACCCATATTATTCAATGTGAGATTTCCTTCAAAGCAAGTCTAAACATGCCATAGCTATAATGTATAGCCTGCTTAGGAGGAATAAGTGGTACCAGGGGTTTCCCATATGACCTGCCATAGGAGTGTCTGGACTTGAAACGTTACATATTATCTGAGGAAACTAACTATGTCCATATTATGGCTGTGCTATTACTAAGTCAGAAGTTATGAAACATGCTGAAATTTCATACTTGTCCCACTGAGGTGTATTCAGACATTTTACAACCGGGGCCTGTTGGGCCTCTGAATGGAGAGGGTGACAGTTTTACGACAGGCCTGAACACTCTGCCCTTTCAACAAGCTGTTTTTTACTGACCTAGCCTGGTTCTGTTTTCTCTGTTGAGATAACCTTTTCTGTTGAACTTAAAAAGCTTTGAATTCCTAAGACAAGGGAGGAGGGAGGAGGGAGTTCAGATTTCCCTGTAATGTTGCATGGTCAGCCAAACTGTCATGGCTACTTCCACACAACATGGCAGCTAGCTACAGATCTTCATGTCCCGTACTTGATATCGTTACACTGATCAGCTCTCTTCTCCTCACACTCTGTCAGTGTGAGGCGAGGAGTGCCAATTACCGTTATCTCCTTGTTTACATGTGACCGGCTGTGATTGGAAATAGCTGATCATATGGTTAAAGAGCTGCGGCTTTTTACACAGATCAGAGTTGCACCGTGTCCTAGCAACACAGCGCAGCCATGATTACTGCACTGCGTGCCCCCGGGGGTGCATGAGAACGGTCGTTCTGGGAAGCTGTCATATGACGTCCACCCAGGATGAGAGCTGCACCGCCCAGCCGCCATTTGACGGCAGGCGGGCGGGAAGAGCTTAACCTACCAGTATATAATAGATTTGAAGCTCTAGCTTATGAAACCCCATCTCCCAGACACAACAGACCACCCCCAAGAACACATGACCCACCCCCTCAAGACTATGGGTACAATGGACTCCCACAATATTATGGACCTCCAAAAAGCTACAACAATTATTGGGGGGGGGGGATTTTTACCACAGAGGGTATGGGGGCCCACCATGGAGGGGGAATGGGAGGCCAAGTGGCAGGGGGTCTATTGGTCTCCCCCTGGTGGACCCAACCAATATTGGAGACCGCAGGGTCCAAATCATTACCAAAATTATCAGAGGGAAAACACCAGAGAAAACACAGCCCACAGAGGGGGAAGGGAAAAAAAAGAAAAAGAGAGAATTAGGGACAGTAATCTTCAATCTCAGTAGAGCCATTTTCATGAAAGAAGAATTGGAGGTTTTACAATTGAAATATGCTCCCCCCAAAGGAATATGGATTGATTTCAAACTTTTATTGACCTGCATATACTTGTTAGGAATATCAACATCAAGATTTTTTTTTCAAACAAAAACATGACTAATAATCAGAAAGAAACACAATATACACTCAGTGGCCTCAGAAATCGATCTACTTTTCTAAAACAGTGGAAACCAATGTTTAGAAGTTTTTAAAATGATGATAGAAAAAAAGATAGAAGCCATAGACATGAAGCCAATTAAATGGAACAAAAAAAAAAAGAAAAAACAGAAGGCATAGAAAAACTGGAAAAAAACAAAAAACAAATTATCAGGCCGGCAGACAAAGGAGGTGGTATTGTGGTCATCAATAAAGAGGACTACAATAAGGAGTTAAACAGGCTAATATCGGACAAAGACACATACAAAAAGTTAAAGGAAAAAAATTAAAAGCTAAATTTAAAAGATTAATAAAAGGAGCAACAAAAGAAGGTATACTAAACAAAAAAGAAGCCTGTTATCTGTTTCCAGATGCCCCTAAAACACAATAGTATATCAAGTTCCAAAAATCCACAAAAGTGAAACACAACCACCGGGGCGCCCCATCATTAGCAGAATTAAATGTCTTTTTTTTAGGATTGGAGAATATTTAGATAATTTTCTCCAGCTGATTGCACAAAGTTATCTATCCTATACCAATGACAGTGGAGATCTGATAAATAAAATCAAAAATACAGTAGTCAGTGAAAATTGCATACTGGCCAACATTGATGTGGTCTCCTTATATACCAACATCAAACAAAAGGATGCACTCAATGCTGTTGAATGGGCTCTCAATAAGAAAACACAAGAATTTATGTTGAACACATTGAAATGAGCTATGGTAGGAGATAATTTTTGGCATGATAAACAGTTTTACGTACAAAAAAAGAGGCATAACAATGGGAGCGAAATATGCCCCGACAGTTGCTAACATTTTTGTTAGTAAATGGGAAGCTGAGAACATCTATAATAGGAGAAAACCAGAACTAAAAGTCTACCAAAGGTATATAGACAATATTTTCATTGTATGGGAGGGGTCAGAAGCAAAACTAAAAGAGTTTTTAAAGGAAATAAATGTAAACAAGTACAATATAGCCTTTTCAGCAGAGTATAACAAGGACAAAGTACATTATTTGGATTTGGAAATATACCACCAAAACTATAGGCTGTGCATGAAAATATACTTAAAAAAAAAACAAACGATTGTAATGACTACATCCCAACAAGCAATGGGCACCATCCTAGATGGTACCAAAAAGCCAACTCGTAAGAATAAAAAGAAACTGTGACCTTAAGGCAGACTTCGATATGCAAGCCAATACCATCATAGATTTAAAGAAAAAGGATATAAAGAAGATAAGTTGATCAAAACCAAACAGCAAATTAAATCTATGAATAGTTAACAATTACTAAAACCAAAACAAAAGAATCAGAAAAGAGATTATAGCATAATCTTCAATACAGTAGACAGTATAAAATGATGGAAAGAGCTTTCAAAAAACACTGGCCTATATTACGTAGGGATCTCATATTAGAAAAAAAATTGACCCCAAAAACCCACAGTTCATATACAGATGACCTTCCATTCTCAAAAATAGATTGGTAAAAAGCATTCCGGACCCCCCCTAAATAAACAGTCACTTTCTTGGACCAAAGAATTTTTTTTAGATGTGGTAAGTGTATGACATGCAAAACGTGCCAGGGCCAAAGAAAAACCACACATTTCAAATTGGACATGTACAATTTGTTTTGCTCCAAATTTGTTAATTCAGAGATATCCAAATTAACGAAAACCCATTTAACAAATTTTTCCAAATATTTGTAAATTCGAATATTCGAATATTTGAAGATTCATAAATTCGAATATTCGTAAATTCATAAATTCGAATATTCGTAAATTCGAAAAATCACAAAGTCAAAATGCGAAAATCCAAAATTTTGTAAATTTGTCAATTTGAATATTTGGAAATTCAGAAATTAAAAATCCAAAAATCCGAAATTTCAGAAATTCGAAAATCCAAAAATTGGAAAACCCGAAAATGAGAAAATTAGAAACAATACCTAACTAATAATAACTTACCAATAATAACTTACCTATTACTAACTATTAAATGATAGGTATTGGAATTTCCTTTCAAATTTGGCTGTTAGTGAACGTAATGAATATGAATTTATCTGAGGTTACGAATTGTCCAAAATAACGAATGGAACGTAACAAATTAATAATAAATAACAATAATAATAATAATAACAATAAAACTTTTTTATTGTTATTAATTCATTCCGTTTCATTTATTTAGATGCGATTACGTTCAACACCCAAACAGCCAAATTTGAAAGGAAATTCCAATACCTATAATTTAATAGTTATTATTAGTTAGTTAGTCATTATTTCAAATTTCTAGATTTTCGTTCTTTTAAATTTTCGGATTTTCTTTATCATTTTTGGATTTTCTCATTTTCGGATTTTTGAATTTTGAATTTATGATTTTTTGAATTTATGAAAATTCAAAAATGTGAAAATCCATAAATTTGGAAATTCAATAATTTGAAAATTCCTAATTTTCTGAATTATCGAATTTTGAAATTTTCAGATTTTCAAACTTTTGGATTTTCAAATTTACAAATTTTCGAATTTACGAATTTCATTCATAACGAATGACCCGAAAAAACAAACAAAAAAAACCCCATATTAAACGTAAATGTAAACAAATACATTTTTTGGCAGTGCACATGTCTATTTACGATCAAAACAAACAGGAGAAAAATTTGAAGTAAAAAAGTAAATCACATGCTATAGCACCCATGTCACTTGAATGTTGGAGTGTACAGTACGTGTGAAGAACCACCAGGGGATTGAGAGTCCAATTGAGAGAACATTTGAACAATATAAAAAGGGTCATTATACTGCTGCCAGTCAGCTCTTTCATACGAACTGCCGTAGCTGAGATAGTGGGAAAGAGAGCCAGAACAGGGATCTGTCAATGTAAACAGACAGATCTCTGTTCTGACAGGGGAGAAGAGTGAGATCTGCTGTTCCTAGTAATTAGGAACAGCGATCTCTCTCCTCCTCCAGTCATTCCCATCCCCCACAGTTAGAAACACCTCCCAGGGAACACATTTATCCCCTTGATTGCCCCCTAGTATTAACCCCTTCCCTGCCAGTGACATTTACACAGTAATCAGTGCATTTTTATAGCACTGATCGCTGTATAAATGTCAATGGTCCCAAAAAAGTGTTAAAAGTGTCCGATCTGTCTGCTGTAATGTCACAGTCCCGCTAAAAAATCACAGATCTCCACCATTACTAGAAAAAATAAAAATAATAAAATGCCATAAATCTGTTCCCTATTTTGTAGACGCTATAACTTTTGCACAAACCAATCAATACATGCTTATTGTGATTTTTTTACCAAAAATATGTAGAAGAATACATATTGGCCTAAACTGATGAAGAAATTAGTTTTTTTACTTTTTTGGGGGGATATTTATTATAGCAAAAAATAAAAAAATATTGTTTTTTTTTTTCAAAATTGACGCTTTTTTTTGTTTATGGCGCAAAAAATAAAAACCGTAGAGGTGATCAAATACCACCAAAAGAAATCTCTATTTATGAGAAAAAAGGATGTTAATTTTGTTTGGGTATAGCTTTGCACGACCGCACGATTGTTAGTTAAAGTGATGCAGTGCTGTGTCGCAAAAATGACCTGGTCATTAAGGGGAAAAATCTTCTGGTCTGTAAGTGGTTAAAAATACCTTTCAGAGCACTTCAGAAAATACCATGGAAGGAACCCTACACAATTAAAAGTATGTGCCATCGACAAAATCAAGTAATAAAAAGCAAGAGGTTTCACAACACAAAACATTTTGGATACGTAAACTGAGATCTATGATTCCAACAGGCCTGGATGTCGAGTTATACATTAATTGTTTTATATATAATTATTAAAAATATTTACTACGGGGAGGCGTGGCTTGCGACCGAGCTGAATGGCAGCATAAGGCCGGAGCTCCGGTAAAGACCAGGGATACAGCGGCACAAAACAAACCATCGGGTCCTGTTTTCACCCTTCACGGCAGGCTATCTACACTGGGACAAGTCTGGGATAATGTCCAGAAAGAGAAAAGAGCAAAGAAAGCCACAGCGCCTGACGGACTTGTATGCCATGAAGCACCATGATGGTAAGCAAGATGGTGCCGGGTCGTCATCCACCCCAGCAAACAAACCCACTAGCCATTCACCTAAAATGGGCAGTATCAAAATAGATCCACTCCTGAGAGCCCACAGCCATACTCTCCCTCCCCACCCTCAAGCAGCCCTGCTAAGGCGAAATTTAGAATGGATGGAGAGGGATCCCTCGGCGCTGCTAGCCCTGTCATGGACTCAGGTGATGACACACGTGAACTCCCTGACTCCAAAGAAACTTTTCCTACCATGCACAAACCTGTGATAGATACTGTCTTGAAGGATATGCTTTTATCATTGAGAAGCTCATTGCAATCCGACCTGATGAACTGTATGCACAAGTTCAATACTAATATTCAGGCGGTAGAATCACTGGTTAAGCACAATGAGCAAAAAATGGGAGAATATGCTGTCACCATTAATGATCTAGTGGATTCACATGAAGAGAGAGAAGGGGATACTGACTGGATTAAGGCTAAAATCGCAGACATTGAGGACAGAAACAGGAGAAACAACATGAAAATCAGGGGGATCCCTGAAACAATACAGCAAGCTGATTTACGCTCATATGCTTCCTCATTGTTTAAATCTCTCCTTCCTGATCTTTCTGACCTTGAGATCACGATCGATAGAATCCATCGCTTGCCTAAACCATCCTATCTATCAGAACATATCCCCAGAAATATAATTTTGCGCTTACATTTTTATCATGCTAAAGAGCAGTTGATGTTGATTATGCGCAAGAAGGATCAAATCCCTGCACAATACCAGCATTTACAGTTTTATGCAGATCTTTCTCAGTACACACTACAAAAAAGAAAGAACCTAAACACCATTACCAAACTACTGAGAAACCATAATATCACTTATAGATGGGGGGTATCCTATTAAGTTGTCTGTCACAAAAGATGGACGCACCCACGTGGTGAATTCCCTGGAGAAAGGCCTTTCTCTCTTGGAAGAGTGGAGAATTCTACCTGAACAGGAACTGGTTACTGCCCAGTCACCTAGGTCAGTAGAACCTGCGTGGAACATGGTCACTACAAAAAATGCAAAATCCTACAAGTCCCTGGAGGATTGACCAAGAGCCCATAAGCTTGAACTTTCTTCCCCCTTAACCTGAACAGCAAGTGCTGTACACAAACGTTCCTGTTCTTCCCCTTCACGGTTTAAGATCAACTCCTGAAGATGTTGATCTTGCACAAGTTTGATGAACACACTACTTTTGCAGTTCATTTCTGTTTTTATGTTTTCTTTTTTATGTTCTTGGAAATTGCAGCAGTCGGAACCCACACAGCTACCGATGAGATAAGTCCTTTATTTGCAGCAAATACGAACAAAAGAAACTCATTGAGTTTTCCTATTCAATCCATATCTATCGCAATATTATCATCTAAAAGTGAGTACCTTTTAAGCTCTGTTACACCATGCAGTGTTTATTCCATGCGATTCCCAAAAACACCACAAGAGAGCAACATTACCTCAAATATGACTATTCGCCACAAAAATCCCCTTAGCACTCTACTCCCTTAAACATGGGTATAAAAATCCTCTCCATTAACTCCAAGGGCCTCAATCACCATGCCAAGAGGAGGTCAATGTGGAAGGAAGCTCTTTCTAACAAATCTGACATTGTCTGCGTGCAAGAAACATATTTCTCCGCAGCAGCTACTCCCTCTTGTACCCACAGGAGTTTGCCGTACATTTTCTCCGCCAATGCCCATAACAAAACAAAAGGAGTTTTCACAGCTATAAGAGACTCTGTGGCATTTACGCTTCATGAAGCAGTCAAAGACCCCAGAGGAAGCTATCTAATCTTAGTATGCAACCTCAATTCAATTACATACACTATTGTCAATGTGTATGCACCCAACCAACACCAAATATGTTACCCCCACAAACTACTACGTAAAGTTAACAACCATCAAAGAGGAAGGTTGATAATATGTGGGGACTTTATTGCAACACCTGACCCCAATATGGACTCTTCCTCCGGTACAAGACACTCAGGCTGGCCATACACTATTCAATTTTCCTGTTCAACTTTCCTTTAGATTTACCAAAAACATATAATATGAGGTGAAACCTAAACCCTTTCAATGTGTATGCAATCAGGCAGACCCTTGCACTACATAGTTGAAGGTAAATCTAAAGAAAATTGAATAAGAAAATTGTATGGTGTATGGCCAACTTCAGGCCCATCTCTTTTGGCTACACTCCACGCACTGGATCTATTCGATGCTTGGAGATGCATGCATGCTGGCGAAAGAGACTATACTTTTTTCTCTTCTCCGCACAGAGTATATTCACGAATTGATCTTTTCCTTGTGGATCAAGGTACTTTAGCTCAAGTGACATCTACAACTATTAATACCATTACGTGGTCGGACCACACGTCCATCACCCTTTCTTTGAGGGATGAAACAGCATGCAATGTACCTAACATGTGGAGATCATATACGTATTTAATGCAACAATTAGATTTCAGAATTGTCATAGAAAAGCATTTGAAAGAATTCTTTAGCATTAATGATCCCTCTGTGCAGGATCAATTTGCTTTATGGAACGCGCATAAAGCGTATATCCGTTGTATCTTTATACAACTGGGGGCAAGGGCCAATAGGCAGCAGCAACAACGTATAAAAGAGTTGACAGACAAAATTTTCCTACTGGAATCTCGTAACAAACAAAAGACATCCCATACAATCTCCCAACAACTTACATAATTATGGTATGACCTGAGATTATTATTACTATTATTATTATTATTATTATTATTATTATTAAAACTTTGAAAGAGCCTCTAAAAAGCTCAAAACGACATATTACACTACAGGCAATAAAGCTGGCAAAACCTTAGTGTATAGAATAAAAGGGCTAAGACATAAAACAAAGATTCCATATATACTTCACCCCCTCACCAAACATAAACTTTATCACCCTCAAGACATAGCCGACACTTTCAGTCAATACTACAGTACATTATACAACTTGAAAGAAGATACGAATACTATACAACCCAACACTGATGCAATTAATTCATTTCTACAACTAGATACACCCACACTTACCCAGGAACAGCTACAGACTTTGAACCGAAAATTTAGTACAGAAGAAATACATAACGCCATTGACTCCCTCCCGGGCAACAAATCACCAGGCCCAGACTGATTTTCTGGGGATTACTACAAAACCTTTAAACATTTACTGATCCCGTATATGGAACGCACTTTTAACACTACTGCTTCCTCTGCCTCTTTCCCTCCAGAGATGTTGAATGCAAGCCAGGGAAGGAACCCACTACTCCCCCAAATTTCAGGCCCATTTCATTGCTTGATTACCGATCTAAAAGGTTTACGCCAAACTCATCGTATCCCGCTTATTAAATTTACTTCCCCTTCTCATACATCCTGATCAAACTGGGTTCACCAAAGGTCCTCAGACGTCTGATGCCACCCGCACGTTGACAAATATCATACACTTAGCTAAGGTGCACAAAGTGCCTTCTCTGCTGTTAGCATTGGACGCAGAGAAGGCCTTTGACCGCATTAACTGGCAGTACCTTACCCAGGTCTTGAGTAGATTTGTTTTTTCTGGCACCATCTTCTCAGCAATTCTAGCCTTATACTCTAAACCCTCTGCCCAGGTTTTCATGTCAGGAGTGTTATCCAAACCGTTTAACATAACGAACGGCACCAGACAGGGTTGCCCCCTGCCCCCCTTAATTTTTATTCTACTTATGGAACCCTTGGCTATATATATTCGCTCTCACCCCGACATCAAAGGCTTCTCTATATCTAAATCCGTCCACAAGATAAGTTTATTCGCGGATGATATAATTATGATCCTAGATAATGTGGAAACTTCCCTGGCTTTGGTACATTCTGCTCTAGACTTGTTCAATAAGTTATCTTACTATAAAGTAAACGAGAGTAAATCCTACATTGTGGGAATAGGTATCGACCCCTTCCTACAAGCAAAGCTCAGTTCAAAATTCCCATATTCATGGCAAAATGAAGGGATAAAATATTTGGGAATAACCCTAACAGCAACAATGGGTAACTTAGTCGCAGCCAACTACACCCCATTCCTGGGATTATTACATAAAAAACTACTGGAAATAGCCAAAGTAGAACTATCATGGTCAGGTCGACTGGCTGCGTTTAAGATGATAGTTCTGCCACAGCTGCTCTACTTATTTAGGACGCTTCCAATCCCTGTCCCCAACTCTTTCTTTTCCAAAGCTCAATCCCAGATAAACAAGTTTCTATGGCAGGACAAAAAGGCTAGATGTGCTTTTATGAAACTAACTAAATCTAGAGATGCCGGAGGAATAGGACACGTCATATTGAAAGACTACCATACAACAGCAATCCTTTCACAAGCCATAATCTGGCTATCTTGGACACAGACCCATAGATGGTTAGAACTAGAGGAGGCACAGGCTCCTGGGAAAAACCTAGCTGACATATTATTGACTTGCAACACCCAATCATATACCCAAACGCATATATCTCCTACAATGGAAGCCACACTACTAGCTTGGAAGATGTTAATTTCATTAGATTTCTCGAATCAAACAACCAAAACTATCCCAATCACCACATGTAGCCTAACATTGGTTATACCAAACTTACACATAACACACTGGATGTCAAGAGGTATACTAACACTAAAGGATCTTATGGTTGGCCCAACACTCAAAACGTTTGAGGCTTTGCAAATAGAACATGGCTTGGACGACAATGACCATTATAGATATCTCCAGCTCATTTCCTTCATAAACTCCCAAACACATCCATCAAGGTGCCATGGCGAGTATTTCTTTACCTTACAAATCCTAATACTAAAATAAAAGGAACTTCTTTATTTTATAACCTGCTAAACAACAAGCATGTATTTACCAAAACCAACAACATCATAACGTGGGAACATGATATAGGCACAACATTTACCGAAGAACAATGGCAAAAAGCTCTACACAATACATTTGTTGCAGCTAAATGCATTAACCTATGGGAGATAACTTACAAAATAATGTTAAGATGGTACTTAACACCATACCGAATATCCAAATTTGCTAAACAGGCCTCACCTTTATGCTGGAGAAACTGTGGAAATATTGGTACGTTATCCCATATAATGTGGAACTGCCCAGTCCTCCGAACGTTATGGAAAAAAGTATTTAATTTAATCTCAGTAATATCAGGCTCAATAGTCACCCCTGAAGCAGCTGTGGCGGTTCTTTCACTAGGCATAGAACGTATTCCGGTCGCAACCAGAACTATAGTCACACACATACTACTTAGCACTAGGTTGGTAATACTAAGACACTGGAAAGATACTAAATCTCCCACTTTTCAAGAAATAGTTGAGTTGACCAACACTCACGCTACATATGAGCTTATGTTTGCTGCAGCCCAAGGACACTATCAAAAATTACAAACCAATGGTCTGGATGGTTTGTATGGTACGCACTTAACCATAAAGTGTAATAATCTTAATGTTCTGATTGCTTGCAACCCATGTTCGTTACGTAGTGTGCAATGCTGCGCATTTTCTGTTCTAGTTTTCACTATTATTTATGTTACCTTAGCTGTGTCAATCCCGGCATGACAATGTTTTCTAGTGCTGGGAATGCTAGTCCTATCACTAGCTTTTTTAAGTTATAATTATTTTATATAAAACATATGTTGTAGAGCATCCAGTCATTAATTATACTACTATATCTACCAACTGGTCAATATTTGCATGTACAAAACATGCACAAGACGAACCTGTGATGCCTAAGATTGTTTGTATAACTTCTATGCTATCTTTTATACCAATAAAAATCTATTGAAATTAAAAGTATTTACTACTACTAATTTATTTAGGCTCCCAAAAACATACTGTGTATATATTTGACATATCCTAATTACCATGCAAGGGAAACAGAAAGCAAGACAAGGTAGTTTTTTTCAGAAACAGCAATTGACCTAATTATTTGTGTTTTCATCGCATTTAAAAAAAAAGTCTTGGTCTGGTGAGAATGGAGTGAGAGTGCGAGTGAGAGGGAGCTGGAGAGGCACTAATTGGAGGCTTCTCTCGGATCGATCAATGCCTGATGCCTGGCGGCTGGTGTTAATCTCTGACTCCTGATGCTTGCTGTCTGATGCTGACACTCAAAATTCTGGCCAGTCTCAGAGTGAATGTGTGCCTCCCCTGATGTCTGCCGTTACCTGCCATTATTTGTATCCTATTTACTGGGGATGTGGATTCCATGGCTGCTGAGACGGCTGATGATTTCAGATCTCAGAATTCGGACATCTCCTATCTGCTGTAGTGCTGTGAGGACTGTCTATTGAACTATTGGACTGTCTATTGCTTTTTTCTGTCGATCCCAGCATTTGATCCCAGGACTATTGTGCGCTACAGTGTACTGCCCGTTTACTCTCTAGTTCATCCCATATCATCTCTCTGGAACGGGCTACCTGCCTTTTCCCACCAGGACTGGAGGGACAGAGACAGAGAGAGACGCAGACGCAGAGGGAGACACAAGGAGATGCCCAGAGGCCCCCGTGCAGCCAGGAAAGAGCTTGGTACTGGACCTGTTACACGTAGCCCCTACTTACCAGTTACTATCCCTTGCAATCACAGGCAGGCTCTGTGTTTCAGAGTCCCGCGATACCTGTGGTGCCGGCGTCACCTGAGCTGCTGCCCTCAAAGCCCTCTGAGTGTAATCAGGAGCTGAGTCCTGTTGTGAGCCGAGACCTGCCGAATAAAGCCGAGCGGGTACCTGCGCTATCCGGATCACCAAGCATGGACACTTGAGACACTCGAGACACTCGAGACCTACAGTCTCTAACTGTGAACATGGGGATATCAGAAGGCGATCCACAGGTTTTCACACAGACCGTCAATCATCAAGCACTGGAATCCCAGACAGGTGAACTTGCTGGGGAGTTTACTGAGGGGCCTATTGGGGTTCCCATACAGGAAGCTAAAGGAAAACACACACCAGTAAACAAACCGGACACAAGAGCCAAAAATGGGGTTAATAGCACTAACAATACTACAAGTAGCAGTATAATTATTAACATGCAGACGGGGCAAACAGCTGATGGACTTTCGGGTCAGGTTAACCAGCATATACATCAGCTTACACACCAGCATATACGTCAGTATGCACCAACACCCTCTAAAGAAATATCTGGTATAATTGGCACAACTGGTACAACTGGATCTGCCATCCCAGTTTTGCCATCTCTGTCGGCCGATTCGGATACAAATTCCTTTGTTTCTACACTATCTACTAAGGCAGATATGGACCGGATGACCACTACTCTACAGCAAGTACTTAGGGAAGAGTTCAAGGAGGTCAAAGAGTCATTGCATAGCTTGACATTCAGGGTAGACACCATTGAACAAAACCAGACCGCAGCAGAACAAAAAATAGCGACTCTGGAGGCTAAGTTAGCGGCACAGTCGCAGTATCTACACAATGTGCGACTTCAACAGGACAATTTAGAAAATAGGAGCAGGAGGAATAACTTAAAAATTCTGGGTATCCCTGAGACCACGTCCGCTAAAGAGCTGCGCCCCATTGTTACGGTCATATTAAATAAAATCCTGGGGAGGGATTCGACAGTGGATATTGAACTAGACAGAGTTCATCGGATACAAGGCAATGCTCCTTTGTCAGATGGTAGACCGAGGGACACCCTATGCAGAGTACATTTCTATATTATTAAAGAAGAAATTATCCGGAAAGGCATGGTCATTGGGTACTATTGATTTTAATGGAGAAACTATACAGATTCTGCCGGACCTTTCAAAATATACTTTACAGATGCACCATAGCATGAAGCCCCTATTAGACAAATTACGTGAAGAAGGTGCTACATATAGATGGGGTTTCCCCTTTTCCCTGCATATACAGAAAGGCCAACAATTTTTTGTACTACGTGCACACACCCAGTTGCCAGATATGTTCGCTAGGCTGTCTATGACACCTATTCTGCTTCATGACTGGACTGAAACTGGCTTGATATAGCATGATTGAACTTAATTTATCAGATATTCTATTCTCTACAAATAGGAATGACTTCTAAATAATGCTTTGACAAAGTACTGATTTGCTAATCCTTTATTTATCTGTTTATATGAGCATTATAGATGTATAGGGCTCGATTCACATCTATGCATGTTACTTTTGAGTGTTTCTGCAGTGTTTTTTGTGGTGCTTGTCGCATTTTTGAGCAGAGATTTTGCGGCATTTTTGCAGCGTTTTTGCCGCGTTTTGCATTTTTTTTTTACAGTTTTCTTTTATACTGTATACAGTGTAAAAGGAAGAAAGGGAAAGGCGGGGGGCGCGGCGGGGGCACTGCGGGGGCGCTGTGGAGGCGCTGTGAAGACGCTGTACTTGTGTTTTTGATGCTTGTCTATTGAATTACATGCAAAATGCTGCATTTTGCATGAAAAAAAAAAGTCCCAGACCCTTCCCAAAAATGCAGAGGTACAAAGAAGCATTGATGTGAACATGTTCCATAGGAACCCATGTTAAAAATTTCCCATGCATTTCTGCAAAATGCATCAAAAAACGCATTAGTGTGAACAGAGCCTTAGAGGTGTTAGGCCGGAATAGAACTGGGTGTTAGAACCTCCCTCCCCCACATCCCCTTCCACCGTCCCCCCCTCCCCCTTTTTTTTTTTGCCCGCCCCCATGTAGGTGGAAGGGGGGAGGTGGAGGCAGCGGGGGCCGCTTGATACTATTTAAGTGCTGTACTATGAAGAGCAGGCACTGTGGAAAGTTACTTTACAGAAATAAGAATACTGGGGGTGGGAGATGTCTGTGGGGAGGGGAGGGGGGGATAGGGTAGGCATGGGTAATAACAGATAATGTAAATGGAGTATAAGTCATAAATATACAGGAGCTGTGTGGGTTTTTTTTTTTTCCCTCTTAAGGCGGGCATGTGTCACGGGACGTCCCACACTCCGCTTGAGTGCTTCCGTCATATACCACTTCCTCCCAGTCTGTATACAGATATCAGATATTCCAACCTCTCTGAGCACAAAACAAGGCGACACTTGCTTGTTGCTACCATGAACTCACTTTATTTAGAATCAAAATTACAAGACTTTATATGCCGTTGGAACCTCCTCTAACAATACAACTGTAACCTAATTAACCTAATTAACATGAGCTAATTAACTAATCCTTTATACAGCCTAGGTGATTGAGACATGACCTTTTGCCCAGACTGAGTTAATTATCACAGGACACCTTCTCACAATAGCAGCAGCTCCAATAGGAGTCGTCCCGTCTCCTACATTGTTTAGAGGACAATGTGATCAGCTCAGTCAATTAACATAAACACAGGTAGTTGGAGTGGATGACACCAGCATCTCCTCACAGGATGTGTCCTAACAGTATAATTCAGTCTTATCATTCTAATATGGCATATAAAGGGTTCCCAGAGTCTGTGTGTTTTGGGGGGACATGGAGCTGAATCCAAAGTAACACCAACCCCAGGGTCCCCAGGCATACAGCTCACAGAGAGCACCATTCCCCCAAATGCTAAGGCCCATAATCAAAAGGCAACAGGCTTGCATTCAGTCCTCTCCAACAGCCTCTGTCCCGGCTAGGTCTGTCAATTTCTCCCCTTTCGGCAGGAGACTAACACAGGAGGAGACCCCAGACGGGTTGACTCCGAAGTTAGTCCATAGTTCCAGTCCTCTACTGCCTGTACCCACACAGTACCCCAAATAAATTATTCCAAACAGAGTATTACTTACCCAGCCAACCTCTGCCTCTCTCAGAGAACATATCTGCCACTGGGGAGAGGCCTGGACTGGCCCTTCTCCCTGGAGTCCTTTCTGCCGCTGGAGAGAAGACAGGGGGACTGAGCTCACTCCATCCTGCTGTTGGGGATCTGGGCCGACTGCCCAGCATCCCTGGGGTATACAGGTGGGAACTGAAGCCCCATCCACCGACACCAGATCAAGCTGCAGTTGTGAGGTGATGACTGCATTCTCTCCTTGGATCCTGATCTGCAGATCACGATAGACTGCCACCTCCTCAACTTGGGCCTCCACAATTGCTGCAGGTGTGGGGCAGAGGTCTTGGACCCTCTGTCCAGTTACCAGATCTTCAGCTGGAGAAGTTTGTTGTAACGCCATAGATGCTGCTGGCAGAAAATCACATGTTCCTGTCAGTGTTGTGGGAGAAGGCCGACGACCTCTTCTCTCAAGAAGGCCGAAGCCACTGTTGGTGCTGGGCAGAGCACAGTGAACTTTGGCCCTGATAGCAGCTCTTCTGCTGGAGGCTCATCAGGTTGTTCTTCCTCAGCAGAAAAGTCTATCAAATCCCATGTCTCTGCAACTGATGTCTGGGGATAGAGGTTCACCATCTCCTGTCCGTGGAACTCAGAAGATGCCATCAGTGCTGAGCAGAGCGCAATGAAGTTTGGCCCTAATCCCAACTCTTCTGCTGGGGGCTCACCCGATGGTTCTTCCTCAGCAGAAAAGTCTATCAAATCCCCTGTCTCTGCAACTGGTGTCTGGGGATGGAGGTTCACCATCTCCTGTCCATGGAATCCAGAAGATGCTATCAGTGCTGGGCAGAGGTTAGCAGAGCTCTGCCCTGTTGTCAGCACTTCAGGTTTGGGGACCGCAATCTCCAGATTTTCCACTGCAGATTCTCTGGCATGCTGCTGGACAGGCACATTCCTCCATCCAAGATCATCCCATGCAGAAACAGGATCATCAAGGTCAGTCAGCACTTGCTGCATCCGCCATAAGACCTCCGCCTCCATAGCTGCGGGGGCAGGTTGGCAAAGCACACTATTGCTCTGCCACATTGCAGACTCTTCAGCCAGGATTTCAGGGTTGTCAGCTGGTATTTCCTGATAGTCCCAGGCAAAGGGAGTCCAGCGCTGGCACTGAGCAATGTCTAGCAGCCGTCTGTAGGCGATCTCTAGTTCCCATTCCTGAACGGCCAGAAACTCCAAATCTTCCTGTGCCCAGTGAACTTCCGAAATGTTCAGTAGCTGTAGTATGGGTGTAACTTTAGTTATTGAATTACAAAAACTTAGTAATAGCTTTAAGGTGATTACTTATATATATATATATATATATATATATTTCTATATATGTAAAATGTATGTTTCTGAGCTAACAGATGGTCATTCACAGAGGGTCATTGTCTCTGAACCATTCTCTGTTTAGCCTGTTGTTAGTACCAGATTAAACCAGCTTTTCGCGCCTTATATTTAGCCTTTATAAAGTCAGACAATAGAGCAGGGGAGCAAACTGCGCTGAGGACGTAAGAGGTCCCAGATCTTGAACAGACTGTCGGCTTCCAGAACTATCTGAAAACTCAGAAGTTGAGAAGTTCCCTGGATTGAATGCTAAATTTATCCTGTATTGTAACATCTGTAATACATCTTTAATCGAAGCTAAGTAAATCTCTTTTATTACATTCTTTGTTTTGTGTGTTTTAATCATTGCATTTACTGACCACATATCTAAAAGGGTAAATATATAAATGAATCTATGAATAAATGTAACACAGAATTTAACCCCTTGTTACAGTAGCCCTTCTCTGAAATCCATGATTTCGTCCACCCGCCACTCCAAATCACTCCCAAAGTTAGAGTCCCCTGTCAGCTTCACATACAACAGTCCCAAGCCGCCGTAGCTCAAGCCTTCCGTTGGGCTGTTATCCACTATCCAGGGACATGCTTGGGATACATGCCACCGGAGGGCTCTGTAGCTCTCATCCAGCTTTATCTCTGCCCAGACCAGCCTGCTTAATTCAGCTGTCTGCTTCTTGTGTGTTTTTTCTCCCAAAAACCGCACCCACAGTCCGTACTGTGACCAGTACCTTTCCTCGATGGAGGGGAGAACTTTTCCCTGGTGTCGCTGCTCACGGGCTAGCGCTTCCTTCCAGAGTTTGCAGCGAATAGAATCACACCATCCCAGCAGGACCTGCTCCGATACTGGTCCTCTGTGCTGTATCTGCATCTCTCGCAACCTCCTTCTGAATTCCTCATCCATGGCGGCTGGTATCTGTACCTCTCCTCTCCTGCTATTTGGACCTTGGATCCAGATGGAAGTTTGGATGTCCCAGACTGCAGAAAGCTTTCGCGCTGCTTGCCACCAATGTCACGGAACGTCCCACACTCCGCTTGAATGCTTCCGTCATATACCACTTCCTCCCAGTCTGTATAGAGATATCAGATATTCCAACCTCTCTGAGCACAAAACAAGGCGACACTTGCTTGTTGCTACCAGGAACTCACTTTATTTAGAATCAAAATTACAAGACTTTATATGCCGTTGGAACCTCCTCTAACAATACAACTGTAACCTAATTAACCTAATTAACATGAGCTAATTAACTAATCCTTTATACAGCCTAGGTGATTGAGTTAATTATCACAGGGCACCTTCTCACAATAGCAGCAGCTCCAATAGGAGTCGTCCCATCTCCTACATTGTATAGAGGACAATGTGATCAGCTCATTCAATTAACATAAACACAGGTAGTTGGAGTGGATGACACCAGCATCTCCTCACAGGATGTGTCCCAACAGAATGAATCAGTCTTATCATTCTAATATGGCATATAAAGGGTTCCCAGAGTCTGTGTGTTTTGGGGGGACATAGGGCTGAATCCAAAGTAACACCAACCCCAGGGTCCCCAGGCATACAGCTCACAGAGAGCACCATTCCCCCAAATGCTAGGGCCCATAATCAAAAGGCAACAGGCTTGCATTCAGTCCTCTCCAACAGCCTCTGTCCCGGCTAGGTCTGTCACAGCATGGAATACATGATTTGATATGAAACCTAAGCTGTGGATATTAGGATAAAGAATCATACGTGCTATATATGTTAATGTGATCCGAATAATCCCCACTATTGGTGTCGCTCTCCAGCTCCTCTACATAGGAATTTTTTTGCCTCCCAGTGCTATCTCCTCCCGGACTATTCTAGGAGGAGATCGCAGGGACGCGCAGGCTCAATTAGAGCCCTATTAGTAGTTTGTTGTGTATTCAATTTTGTGTTTTTGGTGTGTTGGGGTGTGTGGGGTGTTTTTTTTTTTGTTTTGTTTTTGTTTTGTTGGTTTTTTTTTTTTTTTTCTCTCACTCTCTCTTCTTTCCCGTATTGGGCTTCGCTATGACCAGTGTGCGCTGCCTCTCCCTGAATGTCAATGAATTGAATATACCGGAGAAGCGCACAGTGGTCCTACGTGAACTCTGGCGCATGCGCGCTCAGGTGGTATTCATACAAGAGACACATTTCCAATCCGGGAAGACACCAAAATTTAAAGATGAAAGATATCCATATGTTTTCCACAGTACAGCCCCAGACTCTAAGACGAGGGGGGCGAGTATCTTGCTTTCTGGGACGGTACCATGGTCCTACGCCGACCAGATGAGTGATCTGGAAGGACGCTACCTTTTTCTTAAAGGCGACTTAGTTGGCGGTTGAGTTACTTTGACGTCCATCTATTTACCGAACCAGGCACAGTTGAGTTGTCTTAATGGATTTCTTAATAATCTACAGGTTTTTTATGGAGGGTGGACTGATACTGGGTGGAGATTTGAATGTAGCCCTTGATCCTTTACTGGACATTTCCGCTACACATTTATCTTATCAATATCTTAGACGAATAAAAAAAGCTATACAATCTATGCAACTTGTAGATGTTTGGAGAGTCCAGTATTCAGCCGAACGTGACTACACTTTCTATTCGGCGCCACACAATAGTTACTCTAGAATCGATTATGTGTTAATATCTCAATCTTTACTACCAGCGGTGGTCAACTCGACCATCGGGACATTAACGGTATCAGATCATGCTCCGGTGTCTTTAGATCTTCAGCTGTCTAAGCCGGCTAACAGACCATGGACATGGAAACTTAATGAATCGCTACTACAAGAAGGCCAACTTCGGAATGAGCTTTCTAGCGAACTGACTAGAATCTTTAATGAAAATGACTCAGAAGAAATCTCCTCACTCATTCTATGGGAAACACATAAATGTGTTATGCGAGATATATTGATTAAAAAGGCAATGGAAATAAGTAAAAAAAAACAAAGAGTGTTTCAGGAACAATTAAAATTGGTAGCAGAGTTAGATATTAAACATAAAAAATCACTTTCACAAACCGTTGCAGTAGATCTCAGGATACAGCGGGAAAAACTATCTTCTTTGATGAAACAGGAGGCCAGCATACAGACAGCGAGAGCTAGAAATGTACACTACGAATAAGGCTATGTTTCCACTAGTGCGTCCCCAAAGTCGCGCGATTTTGCCGCGATTTTTTACCGCGATTTTACCGCGACTTTTTACCGCGATTTGAAGCAATGCCTGTATCTATGGACCTCAAGTCGCATCAAAGTGGGACCAAAGTAGTGCAGGGACTACTTTGAAGTCGCTGCGAATTGAAGTCGCACAGATATGAACGGTACTCATTGGAAATCATGGGAAACAATTTGTCATGCGACTTTTCAGTCCCAAGTCGCATGAAAAGTCGCACTAGTGGAAACAGAGCCTAAGGGAACAAATCAGGCAAACTCCTGGCACATTCACTTAGGGAAAACTCACGTAGAAACTATGTCCCACATATAGACTCTGATGGAGGGAACCGTTTCTTCGAATTTAATAAAATTGCAGAGGTGTTTCGAAAATATTACCAGTCATTATATAACTTACAGACAAATACCCCGTCAGACCAAACGGCACAAAAGCAACAATTAATTCAATAGTACCTTGCCTCCTCAGGTTTACCATCAATCTCTGACGACGACTCGGAGGCACTAGATGCGCCGATATCAATTGACGAATATATGAACGCAATCAGTACGTTAAAGCCACATAAAGCTCCCAGCCCAGATGGGTATACAGTAGTCTATTACAAGGTATTTGCTCCCATTTTAGGTCCAAGATTTACAAAAGCATTTAATTCCCTCCTAGAAGATCGACCCTTACCGACTGACACTCTAAGGGCACATATTGCAGTCATTCCTAAGGAGGGCAAGGACCTCACCCAATTTAAGAACTATAGACCGATCTCATTATTAAATGTCGATTTGAAAAATTTCACAAGGATATTAGCTACAAGATTACAACCTCTCCTTCTGACTGTCATCCACCCTGATCAGGTAGGCTTTATGCCTACCAAAGAGGCTAAAGATAATACCACTAGGGCTTTAGATATTATTCATCTGGCTCACTCTCATCAAATACCACTATGTCTACTATTGTCTGACGCTGAGAAAGCCTTTGACAGGGTGGATTGGACATTTCTGAAGGAGACGTTGACCCATATTGGAGTTGGGAAAGCATTTGGTAAATGGATAGAGGTTATATACTCTGTTCCATCTGCGGCGGTAAGAATTAATGAGGTAACCTCCTCATACTTTAACATGAGCAACGGTACTAGACAGGGATGCCCTTTGTCCCCAATGATATTCATATTAACCCTCAAACCATTTCTGCGACATGTTCGACAAAATATCGATATACAGGGTTGCTCAATCGACAAAACTGAGCACAAAACTGTGGCGTATGCAGACGACATATTGTTTTTCATCACCTCACCAGAAACCACGTTACCAAACCTTGTAAATGAGTTTGATCGCTATAGCTTAATCTCTAATTTTAAAATTAATACTCAAAAATCAGAGATATTAAACATTATACAGTTTAATTTAAACATTAAACAACAGTACTAGCACAGGCTCTTCAATCGTCATTTTCCTTCCCCTGGGTAGCTTCATCTCTGACATATCTAGGAGTCAAATTGACTTCCTCAATAGACAAAGTCTTCCAAGCAAATTTTCCACTGTTAATATGGGAATTTTCATCTGATTTGGAAAGATGGAATAAAGGTCCCTATACATGGATGGGTAGGAATGCCATTCTTAAAATGAATATTCTTCCAAGGTTACTATACCTCCTTCAGACTCTGCCAATAGCTATTCCAGAGTCCTTTCTGAAAACAATACATAGTATTTTTATTAAATTTATTTGGGCAAAAAAGAATCCACGTCTATCTTTCAATTTACTGGCTATGCCAAAGTCTAGAGGAGGTATGGCTTTTCCCGACCCGATAAGATACTACAAAGCAGTACACCTTGCCAGGGTACTTGCTTGGTGCAGAGACGAGGGACACAAAACCTGGATAGCGATTAAACAATCATGTACGGAGATTCCTCTTCGATGTCTGCCATGGCTACAACTTAAAAATCTTGGAACTTTAAGACATCACCCCTTGATAGGGGCAACTTTAAAAGTAATCCAACAGAGCCACTTTTTCTCAAGATTTGATGGGGAAATCACTCGGCTCCATCCTGTGTTGGGAAATCCACTATTTCCCTCTGGCTACACAGACAGCCGATTTAAGCAAATTATGCGCCATGGCAGATTTCGATTAGGGGATTTTCTTGAAGCATCAAGGTTGAAGACAAGGTCGGAAATGCAATCGCTGTTCTGTCCGCCACTGGATCCATGGCGGATGCAACAACTTACACATTTCCTAACCTCCCTTAATAGGGGGGAAAGATCAGACCGCTTAAATACACCATTAGAAAATGTATGCCTTTTGGAAGAGCCTTCTACACATGGAGTATCAGAGGTATATAAAATATTAATAGATCCCCCTGAAGACTTTGTCCCAAGATTTCTTTCGAAATGGAAAAGAGATCTGGACATTACACTCTCCAAAGAGCAAAGGAGCTATATTTTACACTTTGCTCATTACTCCTCAACTGCCAGCAAATACCAAGCGTTATGCTACAAAATTCTTTCAAGGTGGTATAAAGTTCCATCATTACTACAAAAAATGTATCCAGAGCGGACAAATAAATGCTGGTGATATGGAGAATCAGAGGGTAATATGCTCCACATCTTTTGGTCATGTTGAAAGTTAGTATATTTCTGGTCTAAAGTACGAGATACTGTAAGACAATCAACAGAGTATGACCCGGGGTCCGACCCAGCAAGATATCTTCTTCATCTTTCGGATCTCTCAAAGTGTACATATCGGAATTCTCTGGTGGCCCATCTTTTGAATGCGGCAAAGGCCTGTATCCCGGCCGTTTGGAAGCAAGAATCACCCCCCTCGATCTCACTATGGTTAAAAAAAGTTGCAGACATATACGCCATGGAAAAAGGCATTACGATTACACAGGGTAAGGTGGAGAAATTTAATAAAAACTGGAATTCATGGTCTCTTCTGGTCTGCACCAGGGAGTACGGATATGCGCTCGGAGAGCAGGATGGGTCATTATGGGGGGGGGGGGGAGAGCGAGAGAACCTAAATAATACCATAGGGAAATTTTTGTATTTGGGGTTTTTGGTTTTTTTTTTGTTTTTTTCTCTTTCTTTTTCTTTTTCTGCCTTGTTTGATAATAAGTCATATGTGTCTACTAAAAACTGAATCACAATGTGCTAAGTTATACTCTGCAAATTGGAAGCAGCAATAACGATATTTGTTTTATATGTATGTATATATATGAAAATGTATTTTTTTTCTTTTTCTGTGTTTGGAAAAATAAAATATAGAATTTAAAAAAAAAAAATTCATTTTCTATTATATTTTGTTTATTTTATTTTAGTTTTTTTATTTCCACTCTTATTTTCTTTTTTTTCTTTATTCTCTTTTTTTCTTTTTCTTTTTTTTCTTTATTTATACCTAAAATTGTGTTACTTTTTTATATTGCTCTATTTATTTTTTGTCATATTTTTATAGTTGGATTTTTCAATACAAAATTCTCTGGTGCAAAGTATTAAGACTAATCCACAGATGAATACCGCCCTACAATTCATATACCAGTGGACACCATTTAGATAAATGGAAGCTCACAATAGGTGTAGTAGGAGGGCCAGAGGGAGTATTGGGAGGGGTTATTGTTATAAAAGTCACCAGCCACCAGCCACCAGGAGACTCAGCCTCTGATGACACTCACAGGGCGGAGTGAAATGCATTAGGTACAGGGACTTTTGGTGATGTCATTTCCTGGATTTTGGAATGCAAATCACAGATTGCACTGCATTTTATATGCTCGTCTTGACAAACTAACATGTGAGTAGATATTACTTTATAATAAAGCCTTTTTGAAGGATATCATGCCATGTATGCTCTATTTCTTGTCCTATGAGTACATCCAAATACTGGAGCCAAGTGGAAGAGAAAAAGATGCATCTATAAAAGATATATTTCACCAGTATAGGCAATCTTTACATGGACAGTTGGTGAGTGTGGGCACAAGAAATAATATATAATTTAAGCAAAAAATAAATTGAGCTAGTCAGTGAATATAACACTCCTTATAATGCTGTGACACACTAAACAAGTGAATAAAATAAAGTGCAATATGCAAAAAGCTCACCCTATCCTCCACTTAGCTCAGCACCCTGAAAGTTGTCACCTAGCTCAGCACCTCTCACTGTGGACAGACACCCTGCTCGACTAAACGTCACCTCTGAGCTCCTCGCCTGCCTTGCAACTTCTTTAGTTGGATTGTATAAGCAGAATCTGGGAAAACCCAGAGGAAGCATATGGACCACAAGAATGTACCTGTAATCCCCCACTTCTCTTCCAAGGGGATTACTTAAGAGGACTTGGATGTTCACATTGGACTGGAAAAGGTGACCTTTGTAATCAAGCTCCTGGGAGGTCTGCGAGACAGAAGCTAGAGGCCCTGATTGATGTGATTTCACCCAACCCGAGGTCGGATCACTGAGAAATTACCAGCTTTGTGAAGGTCCCGCTGTGAGGGGTGACTACAGTGAGGAATTCATCCACCACTTCATTGCCCTTGGAGGTTACTTTCTTACTACCCCGCAGAGGTTATTCTGCCTGCCTGCTTGACTATCCTAGAGATAGGTGGTCCCATTTGGTAAGAGTCCCTGGTTACTTAGGTGGTGTGCCACTGAAAAATCCTGCATCCAGTCACTCTGTGGTGTAATATACACGTATTCTTGGACCATTTTTCTTCTTTTTTCTTTTTATTCCAAAGACTCATGTTTTACTAACAATTTCATCATCTGCTTTTGCACATTGCCCTTTATTTTTATTCACTTGTTTAGTGTGTCACAGCTTTATAAGGAGTGTTATATTCACTGACTAGCACGATTTATCTTTTGCTTACGTATGTTACCTTGTTCTATATCACTTGGTTTTATCGCTGCAGTCTTTGGTTTTCATTTGATGTTTAGATCATTTTAGCGCAGTATATCACTCTTTTTTACTATTGTCATATATTATTGCACGGATTGCACCTCATGAAGAACTTTTTCTGCACGGATGACACTGATGACACTGTGATACTGAAGGATCACAGCACCTTATGAACTTTTATGCAATGTTTTGTCATTTGTTATAACAGATGTTGTTGATTATATGGTAGATATTGTACATTAAATGTTTGTTCCTGGGTTTAGATGATGAAAGGTTAATTTGTGTTGGTGTGTTTGTATTTAGTGATAGTGAAATTCTGCAATCCCTGTCATTCTAGAGCAAAACTGGACAAGTATACTAATGTTTTATATCTGTTGTCTACTGCAGTAATGTGCTTTGGATCTGAAAAAGAAGAGCATAAATAAAATATAATTCTATTATATTTATAACATCCCAGTTGGAGATGGGATTATTCCACCATAGGTTAAAGCCTTTGAAGTGAAAACAATGTGGGTATTGAAAAATAAGAACACAGCTGCCAATTTCACTGTTTATTTTCCTGCAGTAACTGTCTTGTCTGAAGTAACTACAGCCTAATAATAAACAAAATATGGTTAGCTAAAGTTTGAAGATCCTTATAAAAGTGAGCATAAGAGAGTGGACTACAGCTCATGAATTAAAAAAAAAATACTATTATCTACTGCAGTTTGAAGTAAGACTTAAAAGGATTTGCACTTTGCCTCCATGTTCTACACCTTTTTTTGGCAAGATTTTCTAGAACAATTTTGGAATATTCAGTTTTATAGTTGAAAGGCTTGTAGAATACATAGCAAACTACATAGCAAATATTAAAGAGAAATTAAGTTGATACTGGGCCGCAGTCGCACATTCTGTAATGTGCAAGTATGCACATTATGGAAAGCTTACCTCTTTGTTTGACCTCCTCCAGTAATGAAGGGCCCATGCTCCCTTCCACCATTGTCTTTGAGATTTCTTCCAGGGTCAGCATCTTTTTCTTCAGCCATTGGGCAACCAGTGATGATATACCTCCCACTCAGGAGTTACATTAACCTGCCACTCATCTGAACTCTGCTCCAGATGCTGGCAGTGAACAATTTAAAACAAATTGCTAGCAGATAAAGTACACTAGAACTAAAGTATAAAAAATAGACATGTGCGATTTGGTTCGTAACAATTGGATTTTCATACAAATTTGTTAGTATTGTACATTCGGATCAATTCAAACATCCAAATAGCTGAAAGAATCAAAATACAAAATTACAAAATTACAAATAAGCAAAATAACAAACACGCGAACTTACAAACAGACAAACTTATGAAAATCCGAAACTCCGAAACGGTAAAAGAAAGAACATTACCTCTATAATGAATGATTTACATTTCGTATTTTCAATCCTTTGTCTGTTCATAATTTCGTATGTTCGTATTTTCATTCATGTGTTCGTAATTTAGTTTCTTCATCTGTTCGTGATTTTGTTTGTTTATGTTCTCAAATCGTTCTTTTGAATGGACAGTGTAAGTATATTTTAATATATATGTTCGTAATTTCGTATGTTTGTAACTTTGTGTTCTCGAATCATTCTTTCGAATGGGCAGTGTATTAGTGAGTGATATATCTTACTCAATATCTTTAGCCAATCAGCTTATCCCTTTTGTGTCTGAGTCACACTGCATTCCTGAATATTTTTAGATTCAATTGAGGAGGAGACTGAGTCAAGTCTCTTGACTGAGGGAGTGGATTGGTGTAAGTACAGGACAAGTATTAGAAAAGCAAGTATAGCATTATTATTCTTTATTTCCTATGAAAGTACGAATCAACGAAAAAGGCAATCTCACAAAAGTAACAATTACTAAATTAAGAGTAGTGTACCGAATAAATGAAAACTATTATCTAACAAAATTACCAATTTCGAATCAAAGAAAATTAGACAACATTAGATAAAACTGTTACAAAAATTCGAACGAGTCCAAATATGAAACCTCGTGTCTTTCAAAATTACTAATTATTAAACTAACGGAATTAAGAAACATTTTGTATCAACGAAAATAAAACTGTTACGAAAATACGAACGAGTCCAAATATGAAACCTTGCGTCTTACGAAATTATGAATCATTAGACTAACGGAATTACGAATCATTTTGTATCAATGAAAATATATCTGTTATGAAAATACGAACAAGTGCGAATATGAAAACTCGTGTCCTATGAAATTACGAATCAATGGAAATGTAAAGAAACTAAACAAAACAAATTTTTTTGTTGTGCACATGTCTAATAAAAAATGCTAATAGTTCTTTACCTAGGTTGTGTTCTGTTCTATGCTTTTATAAAGTTCCTCTTTCAATTAAGCAAAAAGAATATACATGTCTGTAAATGTTTCAACTTGCTCACTCTTGATCCTTCACTTATGGGCCATCAATATGATGTCCTGCCTCACTGGTCAAGAGTAAAATGCAGGCAATATGGGAAGGGGCAGAAAAGCTTCACTCTAATGAATCCACACAGTTTTATGTGCTCTGTTTTCTGAACGCTTAACTCACTTTATGGATCTCTGGATGACATATGTTTGTTACCATTCCCCACACATACTATACCTTTGAATCCTTGTATGTTGTAACTGATGCCGGTGCATATTCAATGATGGCACCATCAAAACACAATTGAAGAGAAGGCCATCTGTCCAGTTTCATGCCACATGCGATCAAAATGTCACCCATGAAAGTTCAGTTTTTAGTAAAATCGTTTAAATATCAAGTTTGGACTGTCTTTTTAAACATCAATATGTCCTTTACAGCAATCTGGTGGAAAACTGTTCTGTTTATGGCCATCTTAAAAAAACTTGATTTAGATTGTTGTTCCTGAAGCTGTTTGCTGTTTGTTTGTGTTGAGAAAAGTGAAAAAATGTATTCGTGTTATGCTTGGTATCTATTAAAGGTTCTTGTGGTAAAAGCCAAGGAAGCTTAGACTTCTGTAGTGTATCAATGATTTTATTAAACAGAAACACCACACATACAACTGAACAAAACACAATTCATAGTTACAAAATATGCCTACGACAAGCACAAGCCAATTATCCTTTTCTTGCAAAATAAGCATGTACAACATGTATGAAATAAGTAAACTAAACAGTTACTCAACTTCCATTGATGAAATCTCCTTCATGGTTCTTTTCTCAGAGTCCAACTCAAAAGTTCAACAATGCTCTCTAGTTTCCAGCAGTCATGTGGCTCCTTTGTATTCCAAAACAACTCTCCTTTGTCTGCCCACATGCTTGTTTCAAAAAGTCCTAAACTCCTCCCCCCAACTTCTTGTATATCATGACCTGTCCTCTGCTTGGCTCCCAAACCAATCTGACTGGTTCATTTGCATATCAATGGGGAGAGCCTAGCTTCTTAACACAGCACATGATCTTAAAGTCTTAAATATGCTATAAAAGCACCTAAATATACATAGCAACACAATTCACAAGTTGATTAAACAGTTGCTTTGAATTTTCTGTTATAGTACTCAAAACAATGCAAAAAAGAAATCTACTTGATTAGAGTATAACTGGCTATTGATGGACGGTTTTTGTCATGATCCTTGGAATACTGAAGTATTTCTCCTTGATTCTATTACACAATGGTGGGTCCTCCGCCCTGTCTTAAAGCTAAGCTTAGTGGTCTGGAAGAAAGGCATTGTTCTGTGTTTGACCATTTGTTTGTTTATGTACTTTAATTATCTCCTGGGGCTTCTCTGTGTCATTATACATATCAGCCCTCCTATATAAGCTATCAGACTAATCCCTGCTGACCCTGTTTCAAGTCCTCTTTTGCATGGCCAAGAGGACCTACGTGAGGACTAGAGTGTACTTTACAATTGACCAATAGTAGTAAGTGGTTGTTTGGGCAGGCTGTTCAAACTGCTATGTATAAAAGTGTGTTGTGTGCATCCAATAAATGTGAGATTCCTGTTTGAACTTACATACAGCCTGCCTGGTGTTTGTTCTGAGCTATAACAACTGGATTTGAATAGCACATAGCTGTAGTTCGAATCCCGGAGCATCGGGCAACCAAACTATCAGACGTTGCAATCTGCAATCTGATCCAATAACAGCAGAGGAGTATCGAAAGAGTGGAACCGAGCGAGCAGGGGCTTGTTACATTTTGGCAGTAGTGGGATTTACTCTCTAGTTACTGGGACACTCCAAACCACCACAGGGAATGACCAGCTATGCAGCCTGCAAGAGAGCCACACTTAAAGACTTACTTGAGAGCCTGGGAGGGACCTCTGGGACAAAGAACAAGGCCAGCCTGATCAGTGAGCTAGCCGAGATGGATCAGAGGGACAGTGATGTTGGACCCCGGTCAGTTGAAGACTTGTTTCAGCAATGAGTTTGAGATTGGTTGGCACTATATGGTGCCAACCCATCAGAGACCGCCATACAGAATGCCATTAGAGACATCCAGCCGCAGGATGAGTGACAAGAGAGAACTAGAGCAACAACATGAGTGGAGAATGGCGGACATACGGCAATCGGAGACAACACCTAAAGATACAGCGCCTTTCTGTAAGTTGCCATTCCGGGCATTCAAACTATTTAAGGAAGGAGAGGAGGAAATTGTAACGTTCCTGCAGGACTTTGAGAGACTATGCCATGAAGAACTGCCCCAAGGTTGGGTCGCCTTACTGGCGAGTAATTTAACTGGCAGAGTGGCAAATGCATATTGGGCTATGGAGGACGAGGATGCTAAGGATTATGACCGGGTAAAAGAAGCTCTGTTAGCCCAAAGAAACCAACATAACATACGTGGAGTGGGCATATCGTCTGCAGCAGAACCTTGAGGGCTGGTTCCAGGGAAGCCACACTCAAACCATAGAGGACATAACCCAGCTAGTACTGTTAGAAAAGTTCTTTAACCACACCCCTCCGGTAGTACTGGATTGGGTGCGAGATAAGTGACCAAGGACTGTACAGCAAGCGACCACTTTGGACAATAAATATCTGGACTCTCAAAGGTCAGACGAAAGCAAGCACTATCCACTTTCTTCACCCAGTTTACCATCCTCTAACCCAACTCCAGTACCTCAGTGATCTGCCTCTAGATCCCCAGCCCGACCCAACCATCCTACCGGACTTAAGTGCTATACCTGTAACCAACCTGTCATTTGCAGCGATATTTCCCTACCCGATCCGTGAGGTACTGAGAGAGCGCTCATCCATCCAGACCAGCGGCTCATTGCTTCCAGAACGAGCCCAACCATCAAGATGTTCAGGAAGAGTGTGGCAAACTTTTCGAGGCTGATCCCGTCCAAACTGCTGCCGGAGATAATTGGCAGCACCATCATCAAGCAGTATGGGTTAATGGGCAGCTGGCCCACGGACTCTGTGATTCTGGGGCTATGATACCCCATCCAGCCTCACATGATTCCCCAGTTGGCCCAGACTGGCCAGACTGTTGCAGTCAGGGTAGCAGGGAGCAAGGTGCTATGTTTATCCACCACCCAAGTGCCCTTGGATTGGGGCTCAGGGAAGCGACAAGTGTGAGTGGGATTACTACGTGAGTTACCCACGGATGTACTTTTGGGGAACGATTTGGGGCATTTAACTTCCTCATATTCCCCAGAGGCCGCCATGGCTATGACCACCCACCGACAGACCAAACTTCAAGGCAACTCCACTCCTATGGGACCCAGGTAAGATCAAATCCTCCTACGTTACTCCGACTTGACAACCCTGTGTCCTGGGATTCTCCCTCCGACATTAGACAAGAGACTCAGAGTGACCCAACTTTAGCTGGTTATCAGGACAGGGCGGGCAAGGATCCAGGGGGGTTGGGGGAAGACAGAATAGAGTGGGGGGGTTTCTTTATCGTTACATTGAGGGGGTGGGTACCAGGAAGCAACAGGGTCCCCACAAACAGCTAGTCGTACCCCAGAAATACAGATGAGAGCTATTGCGGCTGGCTCACATCATCCCCTTGTCTGGACATTTAGGGATAGTTAAGACCCGGAGTCAGTTGTCTTGTGCTCTCTTCTGGCCCAGGTTACATGCTGAGGTGTGAGAATCCTGCCGGACCTGTGAGACTTGTCAGAAAGTAGGGAAGACAGGGGATCACCCAAAAGCCTCTCTGCAACCCCTGCTGATCATTAGAGAACCCTTTAGCTGCATAGAGATAGATATTATAGGCCCACTAGCCCGCCCCAGTGCCACTGAAAAGAAGTATATTCTTATGGTAGTGGATTACGCCACTCGCTACCCAGAGGCCATTTCCTTATCCAATATCCAGGCTGATATGGTAGCCGATGCCTTACTGTGGGTGTTCACTAGGGTAGGGTTTCCCAAGGAGATATTGTCCGATCTGGGTACCCAGTTCACAGCTGAGCTGACGCAGCAGCTCTGTCTTCTCTGTGGGATTAAACACCTCCAGAGTGCCCCCTAACACCCTCAGACTAACAGGCTGTGTGAGAGATTTATCGGGACCCTGAAGCAGCTGCTTCGGGCCTTCGTGGAGAGTAGGGAGGATTGGGAGAAATATCTTCCCCATCTACTGTTCGCCTATAGAGAGGTACCCCAAGAGACCACAGGCTTTTCCCCATTTGAGCTGTTATATGGGCGAAGGGTTAGGGGACCCTTAGACTTAATGAGGGCCCAGTGGGAGGGGGTAGAGGATCCGAAAGGCACCCCATCCTTAGTTATGTCTTGGAACTCAGGGAGCGACTGCGGGAACTTACTGATCTAGTCCATGAGAATATGCAATAAGCTCAGAGTCAGCAGAAGGGTTGGTATGATCAGAAATTCCTGGTACTAAAACCCCTGAAGCAAAATAAATTACAGGCCTCCTGGCAGGGCCCCTATCAGGTGGTAAAACAGCTGTGCAATACCACCTACTTGGTCGCCAGCTGTGCAGACACAAAAATTAATAGGACGTTCCACATTAATATGATGAAGGCCTATCATGAGAGCGCTGAGGCAGTAGACGCCATATATGCTCCTGCCACCGGGGACTCTGAGTATCTACCAATGCTGGAGCTTCCCAAAACCAGTAACTGTTCCGGGGGGTGGAAGATATTCAGCTAGGAGATAGGTTAGGATCCCAAGAATGAGAACAGGCCAGGGAATTACTCCAAGACCGGCAGGAGATGTTCTCGGCACTCCCTGGGTACACTCACAAGGTAGAGACCCCCGGGTGGAAGCCCCTGAGACAACAAGCCTATAGGATTCTGGGAGCCGTGCGAGAAGGGATGAGAGTGGAGATTAGGGAGATGCTCGAGTTAGGGGTGATTGAACTATCAGCAAGCCCCTGGGCTTCCCCTGTAGTATTAGTCCCAAATTGGAATGGCACGACCCGATTTTGTGTGGACTATAGGCGACTGAATGACTGTACTGTGACTGACACCTACTCTATTCCCCGAGTGGACGAATTGCTGGACAAAATAGCTCAGGGACACTATCTGATGACCAGAGGTGGGGGACTCGAGTCACATGACTTGACTCGAGTCAGACTCGAGTCACCTGTTTGAGGACTTGCGACTTGCTTGACAAAATTAAATAAATGACTCGACTTGACTTTGACTTGTCACTAATGACTTGCGACTTGACTTTGACTTGGGCTATTTGACTTGCAATGACTTGCAATGACTTGGCACCACCAGTTCTGTGTCTTGGCCTAGGCAAAAGCCGCCCCCCCCTACAAAAGAAAGCTCCCCCGAGTCCTGGCTTCGGGGTAGATCAGTATTTTGACTTAATTTGTGACTTGACCAAAATAAATGACTTGACTTGACTTGCTTGACTTCTAGCAGGGACTCGACTTGACTTGCTTGCTTTTCGCCACAGTAACTTGGGACTTGCTTGTGACTTGAAGGTTAAGACTTGAGACTTGCTTGTGACTTGCACATGTGTGACTTACTCCCATCACTGCTGACGACTATTGACTTGTGTAAGGGCTACTGGCAGATTCCCTTGGAAGTGGAAGCAATTCCAAAGTCGGTGTCAAGAAAGACGTTCCAACAATCAGAATGGCAGAAGAATATCGGTGCGCGGGGTTCCCATTAAAAGAGCCGTCTGGCGCATGCACAATAGTGTGAATAACGGCGCGCATACGCACATGGGGGCGCGCGCACACACTTTGTGATAGCACTTGGCACCAAGAAGCGCTATTTAAAGGAGACTGACACCTTGCTGCCTTGCTGTCCGGTCTACAGCGTTTCCTGAGACCCTTGCTGCTTGTTGTATTACTTACCTGATTCCTGTTACCCGGCTTGTTCTTGACCACCCCTGCTTGCTGCCAGTCTCCGACCCCCGCTTGTCCTGATGTCTCTTCTGCCTCTCCTTAGGTCCGTTTGCTGTCTGCCTGTTACAGATCCGGCTTGCACCACAACTTCTCGCTTCTGCTCCTGTATCTGATCTGCCTACCAGTGTATGACCAGGCCTGCCTGCACCTACTTGTGTCCTGAACTACAGAACACCTCCCTGCTGTCTGCTGTCTTCAGCTTCCAGTCTGATCCTGCTGAACTACAGAACACCTCCCTGCTGCCTGCTGTCTCCAGCTTCCAGTCTGAACCTGCTCCCTGCCCAGCTGCTGTTCCAGCCTGCTACCTGCTACCAGTCTACTCACAGTGCATCGGAGGTCCGGACTAGCCCCTGCATTAGCTACCTGTCAGGCACTTGTGCCCCTTTACACTCCCGAGCCCCTGTCTGCTCTATCAGGGGTTCTCAAGCCAGAGGAATACAAGAAGCCTCTCCCTGCATACTGGGCTCAACCACTAGGTATGTGACAGTCGGTCTTCATCACCCCGTTCGGCCTTTACCAGTTTCGGGCAATGCCATTCGGGATGAAGAATGCTCTGGCTACTTTCCAGCGGATGATAGATGAACTCCTTGATGGTCTGCAAGATTTTGCATGCATATATCTTGATGACATTGCAATCTATAGCCAGACATGGGGGGAACATCTTAGACACCTGGGAATAGTGCTAAATAGGATTCGAGCCGCAGACCTGACCCTGAAGCCAGACAAATGTAATATTGGGATGCAATACCACTCCCAGGTGCAATACCTGGGAGTGGGATGTGGGAAGCAGAGGCCAGAACCTGCAAAAATCAGGACCGTCCTAAACTGACCAGTTCCCAGAACCAAGACCCAGGTACTTGCATTTTTAGGGAGAGCAGGGTACTACAGGAAGTTTGTGCCCCGCTATAGTGACATAGCCAAACCCCTAACGGACCTGACCAAAAAGACTCTCCCTAAACAGGTCCTGTGGTCCCCGGAGTGCAAGACAGCGTTATATCAGTTAAAAAACACCCTAATGCAAGCTCCCATACTGATGGCACCCGATCCTAACAAATGCTTTGTCTTCCATACAAATGCCTCCATGTGCGGATTGGGAGCCGTACTAAGTCAAGTTGGTGACGACGGGAAAAAGCACCCGGTGGCGTATCTCAACTGCAAGTTGTTACCCCGTGAAGTTGGATATGCTGCCGTGAAAAAAGAGTGTTTGGGCTTAGTCTGGGCTTTAAAGAAATCGCAGCCCTATGTGTATGGACACTCTTTTACCGTCATGATGGACCACAATCCTTTGATATGGCTAAACCGGGTGGCGGGAGAGAACGTCCGATTACTAAGGTGGAGCCTGGCTTTGTAACCGTACAATTTAACCATACAATATTGGCCAGGGCCTCAAAACAGGAATGCCGGAACAGGGTTATCCCGACAGACGGACCTGGAATCTTAAGACTACTTTTCCAACATCCTCGACCTGTTCGGGGTCCCACTGTAGCTGTTGGACTATTTCCCAGGAGGGAGTATTGTCATGATCCTTGGAATACTGAAGTATTTCTTGATTCTATTACACAGTGGTGGGTCCTCCACCCTGTCTTAAAGTTAACCCCCCTCCAGATGGCTCCGTGGTCTGGAAGGAAGGCATTGTTCTGTTTTTGACCATTTGTTTGTTTATGTACTTTTATTATCTGCTGGGACTTCTCTGTGTCATTGCACATATCAGCCCTCCTATTCAAGCTATTGGACCAATCCCTGCTGACCCTGTTTCAAGTCCTCATTTGTATGACCAAAAGGATCTAAGTGAGGACTAGATTGTACTTTACAATTGACCAATAGAAAAGTGGTTGGGCAGGGTGTTCAAACTGCTATGTATAAAAGTGTGTTGTGTGCATCCAATAAACGTGAGATTCATGTTTGAACTTACATACAGCCTGCCTGGTGTTTGTTCTGAGCTATAACAACTGGATTCGAACATCACATAGCTGTAATCCGAATCCTGGAGCATCGGCCAACCGAATTATCAGACGTTGCGATCTGCAATCTGATCCAATAGCAGCAGAGGAGTATCGGGAGAGTGGAACCGAGCGAGCAGGGGATCATTACAGTTTTCATCATTTCAAATTTGTGAGCATCAAACAAAACACTTCAAAAAATTCTAACATACTTTTACAGGTCAGCATGAGATAATTTAACATATTTATTTCCTGTGTTTCTATACGCTGCTGTAGGAAAGTGATTGACTCTTCTATAGATGAAGGCAGAAAATTGTAGTCTCATCTAAATCATGTTTTGTATTTGATGTTGATCTTGCATTAATTTTATTAATTGTAACTTTATCTGGAATTGCTGGTTTTATATATACAGTATGCATAAAGGGTTTTGACTTTGGAAACAAGCACAAAGTTTGGTTCAAGTCAGGGGCTTGACTTTAAAATGGAACTGAAATTATTAGGTTCCCACCTATGGCTCCCTCTCACCCCAGCCAACTTATTAGCAATAAAAACGTCTTAAGATTAAATGCTAATCAATACCCGCATGGTGCTTTTGTGTTGTTTATATCTTTATACCTGTTGGACACAGTACATTCACAAGCTGGCTTGCCCATTCATGTACTAATGTGATTAATACTTAGTTTTAAAATCCTAATCATGTCCACAGTTGCCATTCAGAACTGAACATTGACATCTTGTCATACACGGCTATATGAAGACAGCAAAGATTATTCAGGAATTGTCATATCTATTGTTTTTACAATGTTGCCAACAAGTTCTTTCTTTCTTACAGTATTAGCAGAAAATATTAACACATTCTTCTGGAGAGTCCTAAGAGAACCCTGCTGCTGGACAGCCATTAGGAAGTGTTCACATCTTCCAAATGGTGATGTAGACAACCAAAGAAAGATTCCCACACTCTGTAGTCTTAAAGCAAAATTTTACCCATAACAACTGGAAAAAAATTATTTTCTTTAGCACGGAACATACATTCCACAATAATTATGCTACTAAAAGTAGTGTGTACTGTAAATTGCCTCCAGCATTGTTCCTGTTTCTTTTTGCTGAAGGCTGCCATTTTTCTGAAGCTCTGAGCCCCTGATCAACAGTAAATCATAAAGTGGAACTAAACCCAACGATTTATCGGTTAAAAAAAAGTGTTACATTCCTGGAATTCCAGGATTTCTAACTGTCACATTTGATTGTGTCCTCTATCAAATAGCTGGTGTCATAACTGATCACATGTGAAGCACCATGGCAGTTGCAGATCAAACAGAAGCAGATTTCTTGGCTGTAAAGGATATGATAGGATAGGTTTAACTTTGCTTTAATTCTGTCAGCAGATAAGCGTCTACAAATTTGACAGAGCCAAAAAATATAGAGCAACTGAGCATGGGCAGAGCAGGGCAAGACAATGTATTAATGGATTTTTAAACTGTATAGACACCTATTTTTTATGCTTTTACAAACCTATATCTGCAAAAGGGGACTTCCTGAAGTGATTCAGCAGGACTTAATTTTCTGACTAAAGTTTCACTTTAAAGATAGAAGACATGAGATAAAGCATGCCATGTGATCATGGAATGCTGGGAGGGTAGTTTTGGTGGGTGGAACCTTGGCTAGGGCAAAACATTTAAAACCTTTTTAACTTTCAATATTTTTCCTATGAAAGCAACAAGACAATATCAAATATAATCAATGAACAATAATGCAAATAGAAGCTAAACTGAGCATAAGCATCGGAACGTCCTTCCATCAAAATGCTCATAATTATAAAACCTCCGAACATTAAACCGAAAGGTCTCGACATAAAGTGTGCTTGGTGGAAATACAGGTAAGATTGGTAAAACAAAATAACATGGAATACAAATTGTTAGTAGTAAGATCAAGAAATATATTTCCAATTCGCTAGGGACTGACTACATAGAGTCCCAACGAGTTACATTGACCTGTATTACTGGGAATGATTCTGCCACAGGGAAAAGGTATAGCGTAAGGGAAGGCAATGGGTGGAGGGTGGAAGGCAAACAGAAAGGGGAGGGGAAGGAAAAAAGACCGGTAAAAAAGAAAATATTAAAGAGGAGAAAAGAGAAGAGAGGAAGGAAAAAGAAAAGTAAAAAGAAAAAGGGAAAAAAGAGGGTCAGCCAAATGTGCATTAAGGTGTATATATATATATATATATATATATAAAGACCGGTAAAAAAGGGGGGAAACCCCTGTGCACATTCCTATTAGTATCTTCAACATAAAATTGTATGTGTATCAAGATATTTTACATTTATAAGAGAAATCAGGTATACAGAAAATATTAAAGAGGAGAAAAGAGAAGAGAGGAAGGAAAAAGAAAAGTAAAAAGAAAAAGGGAAAAAAGAGGGTCAGCCAAATGTGCATTAAGGTGTATATATATATGTGCATATACACCAAATGTGCATTAAGGTGTATATATATATATATATATATATATATATATATATAAAGCCAAATGTGCATTAAGGTGTATATATATATATATATAAAGACCGGTAAAAAAGGGGGGAAACCCCTGTGCACATTCCTATTAGTATCTTCAACATAAAATTGTATGCGTATCAAGACATTTTACATTTATAAGAGAAATCAGGTATACAGAAAATATTAAAGAGGAGAAAAGAGAAGAGAGGAAGGAAAAAGAAAAGTAAAAAGAAAAAGGGAAAAAAGAGGGTCAGCCAAATGTGCATTAAGGTGTATATATATATATATATATATATATATATATATATATATATATATATATATATATGGCGTATCCATGGATCCCATGTCACATCAAATTTCTTAGTAGAATTGTGAAGGATACAGGTGAGTCTATCATTGATAATGATCCAGTTAAGTTTGTTCTTTACATAGTCAAGGGGAACCATCCACTGCTTCCAATATTTAGCAATAGTTATTCTGGCTGCTAAAAATATGTATATAATTAGCTTCATCAATTTTTTTTAAGGACCTCATCAGGAAGCTTTTGAAAAAGTGCCGGTTTCGGGGATCTACGGACATTGACTCCTGTCACAGAATACACCAGGTTAAATATTCTAATCCAAAATCTGGTGACAACTGGGCACTGGCACCAAACATGATACACTGTACCCATCTGACCACAACATCTAAAGCAAATGGGGGATGCAGATACCAGCGAAGGAGGGTTTTGTAATTAGCTTCAATTAGTGTTGTATTAATAGATATTTTGAATAATGTATAAGCAATATCCTGCCAGTCGAATAATTCAAAAGTGGTATTCAAGTCCCGTTCCCATCGTATCATGTAAGGGAGTTTAGCGTCCAGGTCAGTAAGAGTAGCGTATATACCGTGGAGGCCCCCGTAGGAGGCCCCTCGTTTGACAAGATAATTCAAAGTTTGTAAGCTTAAGAGGTCCATCTAACAGGTTAAGTTTAGATCGCACAAAAGAAATAAGCTGATTGTACCTAAACAGTTCACTAGAGGGCATTTTTAGTGTGTCTTTAAAATACTACAAAGAATATGGCTGATCCACTTTAAGATAGTCTTCTATCCTAAGAAGTCCGTTGTTGAGCCACTATTGGAATGAAATTGGAGTCAGGCCAGGAGAGAACTCAGGATTACAGAACAAGAGGGACAGCGGGATATGTGGGGGCAACAGGGATTTACGATGTCACATTCCATCCCAGACCGCTAGGGAGTGATATAAGGTGGGGCACAACATAGGGGGGCGAAGGCGGCTCGGAAGCCACATTAGGGAGCCGATGGGAAAAGAGTGGCACGAAAGAGCCTCTATAGAGACCCAGAGGGGTGGAGATCCCTTGGCCGTTGTGTAGGAAAGCTGAGTTATTTAAGCAGCTTGATAGTAAGCTTGTAAATTAGGGAGACCAAGCCCACCACCTAGTTTTGAGACGTATAGTGTCAGTTTGTTCAGTCAAGGTTTTTTATTACCCCAAATAAAGCGAAGGATATCTGATTGTAATCATTGTAGATCTCCTCTTGGAACGCAATTGGTAAAGTTCTAAAATAATAAAGTATTCTGGGTAGAAATGTCACCTTAATAGAGATGATTCTACCGAACCAAGATAAGGTTCGGTAGAATCTTGAAGGTCTTCCTGGAATCGACGAAAGAGTGGAGATTAATTAGCCCATATATAATAGTAATCAGCTGGATGCCTAAATATGGGAGGGAGTTTTAATGCCCATTGAAAATTATAGGTAGTTTGTAATGTCTGCACTGTCGAGGGGGGTAAAGAAATATTAAGGGCCATCGTTTTCTGGGTACATTTAAAACCTTTTTATATATGGTATACTTCATAAAACCATAGCATTTGTATATTAAAATTGTCAACAATACTGAAAAAATCACCAACAAAGACAGTTGGTGTGTGTAGACTGTTTATGTATCTGTATATATTGTAAGGGGGGCAGGCTTGATTGGTATTAGCAGTAGTAAACCACACTGACACCCAGGACCAGTTCAAGCAGGTTTGTCCTTCAATTAATATCCAAAAATAAGAAATAGGTGAGCGCACCAAAGTCTTGGCGTCTAGCATGCAAGGCGACTCCACAAACCTTATAACAAAATAAACCCAAAGTACAGTGCTAAAGTATGATATGACTCTCAAAGATAATTAATATAAAGAAAATTGTGCAAAACTGATACACAGCTGAAACATATACAGTAAAACATTTGAAATACAGTCACTGATAACCCTTGTTAAAAAGATCAAAGATCCTATCATGTGAGTGTTTTTAACCTTTTGAGATTAAAGTCTGCTTTTAATACTGCAGTTAGTGGGCGCGTTCCCCTTTTTCTCTTATTGTGTTGACAAGGAAGAATACTTTAGGTGGGACCACTAGCGCTTATTTATTGCAGCACTTCAGATTATATGGGGAAGTTACCGATTAAATTGTGTGGAGACTTGGTGGATCCTGCATTAACATGTAGATTATGACATGCATATTTATCATGTATATCTGGTGAGGGCATATATGGTTGTGGAGATATAGCGCTAGTTGATTTTCACGTGGTTTACTTTGAAGATTCCTCACGGGACTATGTATTTCATGATTTGATTAACTTAGATGGGTGGTGGATAAGAGCACCCTTGTTCCTCACATATTGGACTTTCTTTGGTCTTTTTATTGAGGATTATCATGTTTCAGCTGTATATCAATTTTTCTTTATATTATCATTGTGAGTCATATATCATACTTTAGCACTGCACTTTGTTTGGAGTTGTCCTTCACTTTTATTCAGTAAGGCAGAAAACAAACAACATTTCAATGCAGAAGGGTCTTGTACAATAAGTTCAGTCCATAGCATAAAACAAACAAAGCATTTGCTCATCTGAGCTTCTAACTAAACTCCTAACAGTTCTTAACGGGTTCCCCAAAACAAACATGCAGCACATGTACCTTTTTAGTGTTCTGTTAGCAGTCAGCCTTTTCACTTAGCAGCAAGCTCTCACTGATGAGAGAGTCATGAAAATTAGTCAGCTCACATAAGTAAAGCCTAGTACATACAGTACAGGCCAAATGTCGGCCAGTTCAATAGAAACCATCAGACATCGGCCTGTGTGTTTGGCAGCCTGTCGAAGACTCATGACTAGGGATGGGCTGTCTGTTCGGGTCGAACATGAGTTTGACTCGAACATTGGCTGTTTGCCCATTCGCCGAATAGCGAACAATTTTGGGTGTTCGCGGCAAATTCGAAAGCCGCGGAACACCCTTTAAAAGTACATTGGAGAAATCAAAAGTGCTAATTTTAAAGGTTAATATGCAAGCTATTGTCATAAAAAGTGTTTGGGAACCTGGGTTCTGCCCCAGGGGACATGTATCAATGCAAAAAAAAGTTTTAAAAACAGCCGTTTTTTCAGGAGCATTGATTTTAATAATGCTTAAAGTGAAACAATAAAAGTGAAATATTCCTTTAAATTTCGTACCTGGGGGGTGTCAATAGTATGCCTGTAAATTAGCGCATGTTTCCCTTGTTTATAACAGTCCGAGAGCAAAATGACATTTCTAAAGGAAAAAATAGTCATTTAGAACTAGTACTAGCACTAGCGCTAGTGCCGGCTATTAATGAATTGTTGGGTCTCTGCAATACACATAAAAGTCATTGAAAAAATGGCCTGGGGTTCCCCCACAGTGCATTACCAGGCCATTTGGGTCTGGTATGAATATTAAGGGGAACCCCCAAACCAAAATTGAAAAAAAAAATGCATGGGGTTCCCCCAAATTCCATACCAGGCCCTTCAGGTCTGGTATGGGTATTAAGGGGAACCCCGTGCCAAAATTTAAAAAAAAAAATGGCGTGGGGGTCCCCTTAAAAATCCATACCAGACCCTTCCCTGCTTCTTCTGTTCTTCATTCGGTTTTCTTCCTCCATCTTGTTCTTCCCCTGCTTCTTCCTCCGCATCCTCTGCTTCTTCCTTTGGCCTTCTCATCCGCATCTTCCTCCGGCCACCCAGTGACCCCACCCCCTCTGATGCACGGGGACTTCACGGGGGCTTCCCTATGGGTTTCCCCGTGGCATCAGAGGGGGGCAGGGTCAACGGGTGGCCCTGCCCTCAGTTATATAAGAAGTGTCAGAAGAACAGAAGCGTCACACAGCGGGAACCTCCCATGGATGCGGATTGTCCGAAGAACAAAGCGGGGAAGAAGAAGCCGGAGGAAGAAACCAAATGAAGAACAGAAGAAACGGGGAAAAGAAGAAGAGATTAATAAAGGAATTGTCAAAAGCCATCTCTTGTCTTTTTTAACATTTTTGACACTTTTTTTGTGAAATGGTAGAGGTACATTTGTACCCCATTACCATTTTACACAGGAGGGGTGGGATCTGGGGGTCCCCTTGTTAAAGGGGGCTTCCAGATTCCGATAAGCCCCCCTGCATACACCCACAACCACCGGGCAAGGGTTGTGGGGATGAGGCCTTTGTCCCCATCAACATGGGGACATCCTCCCCATGTTGAGGGCATGTGGCCTGGTACAGTTCAGGAGGGGGTGCGCTCTCTCATCCCCCCTCTTTTCCTGCAGGCTGCCAGGTTGCGTGCTCGGATAAGGGTCTGGTATGGATTTTTAGGGGGACCCCCACGCCATTTTTTTTTAATTTCAGTGCGGAGTTCCCCTTACAATCTATACCAGACCCTTCAGGTCTGGTATGTATTTTGAGGGGGACCCCCACACCATTTATTTTTTTAATTTTGGTGTGGGGTTCCCCTTAATATCCATACCAGACCTGAAGGGCCTGGTATGGAATTTGGGGGAACCCCATGCATTTTTTTTTAAAATTTTGGTTCAGGGTTCCCCTTAATATTCATACCAAACCCAAAGGGCCTAGTAATGCACTGTGGGGGAACACCAGACCATTTTTTTCAATTACTTTTATGTGTATTGCAGAGACCCGACAATTCATTAATAGCTGGCCCTAGCGCTAGTACTAGTTTTAGTACTAGTTTTTTTTTTTTTTGCATTGGTACATGTCCCCTGGGGCAGGACCAGGGTCCCCAAACACTTTATAAGACAATAACTTTCATATTAGCCTTTAAAATTAGCACTTTTGATTTTTCACATTCGAGTCCCATAGACTTTGACGGTGTTTGCGTGTTCGAACAAATTTTTTGCCTGTTTGCATGTTCTGGATGCGAACTGAACTGGGGGGTGTTCGGCCCATCCCTACTCATGACCAAAAAAGGTCTGCCGATTGGCACCCTTTAGCCAATACCTGAGAGCACTGACTGGAGTGTTCTGGTGGGGGGCTGTCCCCCTGTCAGAACACAATAGCACAGCAGGGGAGATCCCTGTACTAACATCGGATTGTTAGTACAACGGCTCCTACCTGAGCTATCAGGAAAAAAACAATAGTGGTGTGTACAAGGCTTAAAGGCCCTGAACAGCTGAGACTAAATACAAGGACTGGATGCCAAGTTAAATGTGGGTATAGAAATGAAGGCTTATTTCCACTCAAAGCTATACAAAGCCTCCAGAATGCAGAATAGGATTTTTTTTTCTCCGCATCAGTCATGAACCCTGGAGTCATTCACCATGTGTAGGTGGGAAATCTGGGTGATATACTGTGTATAGTAAATAACAGCACTGATAGCAGTGAAAGTGGGGTACCGAGTTTATTATATTTGCAAGTATTGCATAGAAATGTATTTACGGTAAACATATTTAAATCTTTTTTTTTCTTCTCATACTGTATTTTCTTGATTCAATACATATACTGCACTGACACAAACAACAATACATGCAAGTCTGTTTTATGTATCTATATATATTTTTGTATAAAAGTATGCGTTAAGTCCAGCTGCTATTTTTTTGACAGTTTTATGGTGATATTTCTATAAATGTGAAAGCGTGTAAGAAAGATGAACTTGTCTGAAAAAGCAACACCATTATTTTACGTGATATCTGAAAGTATAAGTTAATCATTTCACATGATCTTTTTTGCTCTTTTGGAACATAAAGCAATGTAAGTAGATTATTAGTCAATGTCTTGAGGGTATGGACATCTTTTTTTCTTTAAAAAGAGCTGCAGTAAATAGACATGTTAATGTTAAGCACTGCAACTTATCATTGTTCATGTATGAAAATGTCATTGGTTGGGTATAGTTGTCCTTTATGTGATAAAATAGTTTCAGCAGATCTAGGTCACAGTATAGCATAACGGTAAACATGTTAATTCTATATAATGCCATGTACATATATATTGTAGATTTTAAGGGTAAAACTGACATTGGCTTTAAAACCAAAACTAAGGTTTTTGTTTGGCAAACAATTTGTTTTTTCAACCTATTTTTTATTTTTAGTAAAGGTTTGATCATAAGATCAACTAGATAAAAGCAAAACAGGTTGATTGATGTATTATACTCTATTATTTAAAGTGGTTGTAAAGGCTCAAAGCTTTTTACCTTCATGCATTATGCATGAATGTAAAAAACCTTCTCTGTGCAGCACCCCCTCCCTCAGCCGCCCTAATACTTACCTGAGCCCCATTGCCAGGCCCGGATTGGCCATAGGGCACACCGGGCATTTGTCTGGTGGGCTGGCACTGCCGAGCCACATGTCCATATTGGGCCCAAAGCAGCTACAATAGCTGGGCTGAACCTTGAGCCCGTGCTGCTCACTTTGCCTCTCCACGGCCAGCTGCTTATGTAATTCAGCAGTCAGGGCTGGGGGATGAAAATTACCCAGCTGCCCCATGACCATGAAGAGGAAGGAGCTGTAATGGATCCCATTGCCTGATCCTGCCTGTTGTCTACCGGACCAGAGAAAAAGTGAGCACCCGTGCAGCCCCCCTGTGCACCTGGATAGGAGAAGCAGTGGGGCAGCTGCATATAGAGGAATTGATCTTTCATATTTCTCTTGCAGCGTCTGAATGCCTGCAGGATGGAGAGGAGGAGAAGCAGGCATTTAGTGGCTGCAGGAGGAATATGGAAAGATCAATTCCTCTATAGTCAGCTGCCCCACTGCTCCTCCTATCCAACTTCTTTTGCTGCCCACTGTGCTCTTTGACCCCCTAGTGCTCTCCAGCCTCCCCCCCATGCTCTCCAGCATCCCCCAGTGCTATCCAGCCCCCAGTTCTCTCTGGCTCCCCTTTGCTCCCTGCTCCCCCAGTGCTCTCCAGCCCCCCAGTGCTCTCTGGCTTCCCCTGTACCCTTTGGCTGCACCAATGTTTTCCACCTCCTGTGCTCTCCAGCTCCCTTGTGCTCTCCACTCCACCATGCTCTCCAGCTCCCCCAGTGCTCTCCATCCCCCCATGCTCTCCGGTTCCCCCAATGATCTTTGGCTCCCCCAGTGCTCTCCGTCCCTATGCTCTCTGCCCCCCCTGTGCTCCCTGGCCACTCCAGTGCTCCCTGCCCCTCCAGTGCTCTCCAGCCCCCTGTGCTTTTCAACCCAATGCTCTCTACCCCAGTTCTCTCTGGCCCCACAGTGCTCTCCAGCCTCTAGTGCTCTCCAGCCCCCAATGCTCTCCAGCCAACCCAGTACTCTCTGGCTCCCCCAGTGCTCTCTAGCTTCCCCTAGTGCTATCTGGCTCCCCCTAGTGCTCTTCAGCCCCTAGTGCTCTTCTTGCCCCCAGTGCTCTCCAGCTCCCCCAAGTGCTCTCTTGCTCCCCCCAGTGCTCTCCAGCTCCCCCAGTGCTCTCCACCCCTCTGTACTCTCTGGCCCCCACCCTCCACCATGCTCTCTGCCCCCCAGTGCTCTTCACTCCCCTGTGCTTTCCACCCCTGTACTCTCCATCACCCCTCTGCTCTCTTGCCCCCCCAGTGCTCTCTCCCTCCCTGCTATCTGCCTCCTGTGCTCTACACCTGCCAGGCTCTCTGCCACCACCAGTGCCCTCTGCCCTTGCCAGTGCTCTCCAGCTCCCTCTGCTTTCTGCCCCACGTGCTCTGCACCCCCACCTGTGCTCTCTACCCCCCAGTGCTCCTTAGGTCCCCCGAGTGCTCTCCACTCCCCCTGCTCCCTCCCATGCTCTCAGCACCCCCAGTGCTCTCCACCCTCATGCTCTCCACCCCCCTAGTGCTCTCCATCCCCCTGCTCTCTCCCTCTTACTCTCAGCCCCCCAGTGCTCTCTGCCCCACTCTCCATGTTATTCTTTGTATCCATGCACACATTGGCTTTTAGAAGCTGTACATGGCATAGGCATTTTCAAGCTGCAAAAAAACCCCAGGGCCAGCGCGTTCTGGAGCAGCAGCATTAAAGCTGTAAAAATGCTTGACACAGCTAAACGCGTGGTAGCCACGTCTATTGATTTTAAGCTGTAGTAAATGGATTTGGGAGTGGAAATCAGAAGAGGGCAAAGAAACGCTGCTAAACTCTAATGCGGCTAAATGCGCATTGTGACAGACCTAGCCAGGACAGAGGCAGTTGGAGAGGACTGAATGCAAGCCTGTTGCCTTTTGATTATGGGCCCTAGCATTTGGGGGAATGGTGCTCTCTGGGAGCTGTATGCCTGGGGGCCCTGGGGTTGGTGTTACTTTGGATTCAGCTCCATGTCCCCCCAAAACACACAGACTCTGGGAACCCTTTATATGCCATATTAGAATGATAAGACTGAATTATACTGTTAGGACACATCCTGTGAGGAGATGCTGGTGTCATCCACTCCAACTACCTGTGTTTATGTTAATTGAATGAGCTGATCACATTGTCCTCCATACAATGTAGGAGACGGGACGACTCCTATTGGAGCTGCTGCTATTGTGAGAAGGTGTCCTGTGATAATTAACTCAGTCTGGGCAAAAGGTCATGTCTCAATCACCTAGGCTGTATAAAGGATTAGTTAATTAGCTCATGTTAATTAGGTTAATTAGGTTACAGTTGTATTGTTAGAGGAGGTTCCAACGGCATATAAAGTCTTGTAATTTTGATTCTAAATAAAGTGAGTTCATGGTAGCAACAAGCAAGTGTCGCCTTGTTTTGTGCTCAGAGAGGTTGGAATATCTGATATCTGTATACAGACTGGGAGGAAGTGGTATATGACCGAAGCACTCAAGCGGAGTGTGGGATGTTCCGTGACATTGGAGGCAAGCAGCGGGAAAGCTTCCTTTAGTCTGGGACATCCAAACTTCCATCTGGATCCAAGGTCCAGATAGCAGGAGAGGAGAGGTACAGATACCAGCCGCCATGGATGAGGAATTCAGAAGAAGGTTGCGAGAGATGCAGATACAGCACAGAGGACCAGTATCAGAGCAGGTCCTGCTGGGATGGTGTGATTCTATTCACTGCAAACTCTGGAAGGAAGCGCTAGCCCGTGAGCAGCGACACCAGGGAAAAGTTCTCCCCTCCATCGAGGAAAGGTACTGGTCGCAGTACGGACTGCGGGTGCGGTTTTTGGGAGAAAAAACACACAAGAAGCAGACAGCTGAATTAAGCAGGCTGGTCTGGGCAGAGATAAAGCTGGATGAGAGCTACAGAGCCCTCCGGTGGCATGTATCCCAAGCATGTCCCTGGATAGCGGATGACTGCCCAACGGAAGGCTTAAGCTACGGCGGCTTGGGACTGTTGTATGTGAAGCTGACAGGGGACTCTAACTTTGGGAGTGATTTGGAGTGGCGGGTGGACGAAATCATGGATTTCAGAGAAGGGCTACTGAACATTTCGAAAGTGCACTGGGCACAGGAAGATTTGGAGTTTCTGGCCATTCAGGAATGGGAGCTAGAGATCGCCTACAGACGGCTGCTAGACATTGCTCAGTGCCAGGGCTGGGCTCCCTTTGCCTGGGACTATCAGGAAATACCAGCTGACAACCCTGAAATCCTGGCTGAAGAGTCGGCAATGTGGCAGAGCAATAGTGTGCTTTGCCAACCTGCCCCCGCAGCTATGGAGGCGGAGGTCTTATGGTGGATGCAGCAAGTGCTGACTGACCTTGATGATCCTGTTTCTGCATGGGATAATCTTGGATGGAGGAATGTGCCTGTCCAGCAGCATGCCAGAGAATCTGCAGTGGAAAATCTGGAGATTGCCATCCCCAATCCTGAAGTGCTGCCAACAGGGCAGAGCTCTGCTAACCTCTGCCCAGCACTGATAGCATCTTCTGGATTCCATGGACAGGAGATGGTGAACCTCCATCCCCAGACACCAGTTGCAGAGACAGGGGATTTGATAGACTTTTCTGCTGAGGAAGAACCATCGGGTGAGCCCCCCCGCAGAAGAGTTGGGATTAGGGCCAAACTTCATTGCGCTCTGCTCAGCACTGATGGCATCTTCTGAGTTCCATGGACAGGAGATGGTGAACCTCTATCCCCAGACATCAGTTGCAGAGACATGGGATTTGATAGACTTTTCTGCTGAGGAAGAACAACCTGATGAGCCTCCAGCAGAAGAGCTGCTATCAGGGCCAAAGTTCACTGTGCTCTGCCCAGTACCAACAGTGGCTTCGGCCTTCTAGAGAGAAGAGGTAGTCGGCCTTTCTCCCACAACACTGACAGGGACACGTGATTTTCTGCCAGCAGCATCTATGGAGTTACAACAAACTTCTCCAGCTGAAGATCTGGTAACTGAACAGAGGGTCCAAGACCTTTGTCCCACACTTTTAGCAATTCCAGAGACTTGATAGGATTTGATAGATGTTTCTGTAGAGGAGGAACCACCTAGCAAATCCCCAGCAGAAGTGCTGGCAACCGGACAGAGGGTCCAAGACCTCTGCCCCACACCTGCAGCAATTGTGGAGGCCCAATGTGAGGAGGTGGCAGTCTATCGCGATCTGCAGATCAGGATCCAAGGAGAGAATGCAGTCATCACCTCACAACTGCAGCTTGATCTGGTGTCGGTGGATGGGGCTTCAGTTCCCACCTGTATACTCCAGGGATGCGGGGCAGTCGGCCCAGATCCCCAACAGCAGGATGGAGTGAGCCCAGTCCCCCTGTCTTCTCCCCAGCGGCAGAAAGGACTCCAGGGAGAAGGGCTAGTCCAGGCCTCTCCCCAGCGGCAGATATGTTCTCTGAGAGAGGCAGAGGTTGGCTGGGTGAGTAATACTCTGTTTAGACCAATTTATTTGAGGTACAGTGTGGGTACAGGCAGTAGAGGACTGGAACTATGCACTAACTTTGGAGTCAACCCGTCTGGGGTCTCCTCCTGTGTTAGTCTCCTGCTGAAAGGGGAGAAATGTGACAGACCTAGCTTGGACAGAGGCTGTTGGAGAGGACTTAATGCAAGCCAGTTTCCTTTTGATTATGGGCCCTAGCATTTGGGGGAATGGTGCTCTCTGTGAGCTGTATGCCTGGGGACCCTGGGGTTGGTGTTACTTTGGATTCAGCCCCATGTCCCCCCAAAACACACAGACTCTGGGAACCCTTTATATGCCATATTAGAATGATAAGACTGATTCATTCTGTTGGGACACATCCTGTGAGGAGATGCTGGTGTCATCCACTCCAACTACCAGTGTTTATGTTAATTGAATGAGCTGATCACATTGTCCTCTATACAATGTAGGAGATGGGACGACTCCTATTGGAGATGCTGCTATTGTGAGAAGGTGTCCTGTGATAATTAACTCAGTCTGGGCAAAAGGTCATGTCTCAATCACCTAGGCTGTATAAAGGATTAGTTAATTAGCTCATGTTAATTAGGTTAATTAGGTTACAGCTGTATTGTTAGAGGAGGTTCCAACGGCATATAGTCTTGTAATTTTGATTCTAAATAAAAACAGTTCATGGTAGCAACAAGCAAGTGTCGCCTTGTTTTGTGCTCAGAGAGGTTGGAATATCTGATATCTGTATACCGACTGGGAGGAAGTGGTATATGACGGAAGCACTCAAGCGAAGTGTGGGACGTTCCGTGACACGCATTAATGCCAATCCACAATGTTTCTAAAAGGGCGTTTTTACAGCTGCTTTTTCCTGGCGTCGGTACTGGTTTTGCAGCTTGTTTTTTTTAAGGCCCTATGTGGCCTTAAAGGTCATAAATGTTATGCCCTGACCTGACTTCTTTAAATTGTTTAGATTTTTTCCAAATATATCTGGGAGATGTAAAAAAGCAAGGAATGAAATGGACTAAACAAACTTGAGTCAAATGCCTGTCCACTTATAATCATTTTTAACCACTTCTCGCCCACCCCATTGTGGATTGACGTCCACAATGTGGCTACTAGGGATGAGCTTCGAGTTCGAGTCGAACTCATGTTCGACTCGAACATTGGCTGTTCGCAAGTTCGCCGAACAGCGAACAATTTGGGGTGTTCGCGGCAAATTCGAATGCCACGGAACACCCTTTAAAAGTCTATGGGAGAAATCAAAAGTGCTAATTTTAAAGGCTAATATGCAAGTTATTGTCATAAAAAGTGTTTGGGGACCCAGGTCCTGCCCCAGGGGACATGGATCAATGCAAAAAAAAGTTTTAAAAACGGCCGTTTTTTCAGGAGCAGTGATTTTAATAATGCTTAAAGTCAAACAATAAAAGTGTAATATCCCTTTAAATTTCGTACCTGGGGGGTGTCTATAGTATGCCTGTAAAGGGGCGCATGTTTCCTGTGTTTAGAACAGTCTGACAGCAAAATGACATTTTGAAGGAAAAAACTCATTTAAAACTACCCGCGGCTATTGCATTGCCGACAATACACATAGAAGTTCATTGATAAAAACGGCATGGGAATTCCCCAAAGGGGAACCCCGAACCAAAATTAAAAAAAAAAAATGACGTGGGAGTCCCCCTAAATTCCATACCAGGCCCTTCAGGTCTGGTATGGATATTAAGGGGAACCCCGGCCAAAATTTAAAAAAAAAAATGACGTGGGGTTCCCCCTAAATTCCATACCAGACCCTTCAGGTCTGGTATGGATTTTAAGGGGAACCCCGCGCCAAAAAAAAAAAAAAAAACGGCGTGGGGTCCCCCCAAAAATCCATACCTTCAGGTCTGGTATGGATTTTAAGGGGAACCCCGCGCCAAAAAAAAAAAAAAAAAACGGCGTGGGGTCCCCCCAAAAATCCATACCAGACCCTTATCCGAGCACGCAACCTGGCAGGCCGCAGGAAAAGAGGGGGGGACGAGAGTGCGCCCCCCCCCCGAACCGTACCAGGCCACATGCCCTCAAAATTGGGAGGGTGCTTTGAGGTAGCCCCCAAAACACCTTGTCCCCATGTTGATGAGGACAAGGGCCTCATCCCCACAACCCTGGCCGGTGGTTGTGGGGGTCTGCGGGCGGGGGGCTTATCGGAATCTGGAAGCCCCCTTTAACAAGGGGACCCCCAGATCCCGGCCCCCCCCTGTGTGAAATGGTAAGGGGGTACTTGTACCCCTACCATTTCACTAAAAAACTGTCAAAAATGTTAAAAATGACAAGAGACAATTTTTGACAATTCCTTCATTTAAATACTTCTTCTTTCTTCTATCTTCCTTCATCTTCTGGTTCTTCTGGCTCTTCTGGTTCTTCCTCCGGCGTTCTCGTCCAGCATCTCCTCTGCGGCGTCTTCTATCTTCTTCTCCTCGGGCCGCTCCGCACCCATGGCATGGGGGGAGGCTCCCGCTCTTCTCTTCTTCTTCATCTTCTTCTCTTCTTCTTTTCTTCTCTTCTTCATTTTCTTCTCCGGGCCGCTCCTCACACATGCTAGCATGGCGGGAGGCTCCCGCTGTGTGACGGCGCTCCTCGTCTGACAGTTCTTAAATAACTGGGGGAGGGGCCACCCGGTGACCCCGCCCCCCTCTGACGCACTGGACATGACGGGACTTCCCTGTGGCATTCCCCGTGACGTCACAGGGAAGTCCCGTCAAGTCACCGTGCGTCAGAGGGGGGCGGGGTCACCGGGTGGCCCCGCCCCCCGTTATTTAAGAACTGTCAGACGAGGAGCGCCGTCACACAGCAGGAGCCTCCCTCCATGCCAGCATGTGTGAGGAGCGGCCCGGAGAAGAAAATGAAGAAGAGAAGAAAAGAAGAAGAGAAGAAGATGAAGAAGAAGAGAAGAGCGGGAGCCTCCCCCCATGCCATGGGTGCGGAGCGGTCCGAAGAGAAGAAGATAGAAGACGCCGCGGAGGAGATGCTGGACGAGAACGCCGGAGGAAGAACCAGAAGAGCCAGAAGAACCAGAAGATGAAGGAAGATAGAAGAAAGAAGAAGTATTTAAATAAAGGAATTGTCAAAAACTGTCTCTTGTCATTTTTAACATTTTTGACAGTTTTTTAGTGAAATGGTAGGGGTACTTTTGTACCCCCTTACCATTTCACACAGGGGGGGGGCCGGGATCTGGGGGTCCCCTTGTTAAAGGGGGCTTCCAGATTCCGATAAGCCCCCCGCCCGCAGACCCCCACAACCACCGGCCAGGGTTGTGGGGATGAGGCCCTTGTCCTCATCAACATGGGGACAAGGTGTTTTGGGGGGCTACCCCAAAGCACCCTCCCAATGTTGAGGGCATGTGGCCTGGTACGGTTCAGGAGGGGGGGGCCGCACTCTCGTCCCCCCCTCTTTTCCTGGGGCCTGCCAGGTTGCGTGCTCGGATAAGGGTCTGGTATGGATTTTTGGGGGGGACCCCACGCCGTTTTTTTTTTTTTTTTGGCGCGGGGTTCCCCTTAATATCCATACCAGACCTGAAGGGCCTGGTATGGAATTTAGGGGGACTCCCACGTCATTTTTTTTTTTTAATTTTGGTTCGGGGTTCCCCTTTGGGGAATTCCCATGCCGTTTTTATCAATGAACTTCTATGTGTATTGTCGGCAATGCAATAGCCGCGGGTAGTTTTAAATGAGTTTTTTCCTTCAAAATGTCATTTTGCTGTCAGACTGTTCTAAACACAGGAAACATGCGCCCCTTTACAGGCATACTATAGACACCCCCCAGGTACGAAATTTAAAGGGATATTACACTTTTATTGTTTGACTTTAAGCATTATTAAAATCACTGCTCCTGAAAAAACGGCCGTTTTTAAAACTTTTTTTTGCATTGATCCATGTCCCCTGGGGCAGGACCCGGGTCCCCAAACACTTTTTATGACAATAACTTGCATATTAGCCTTTAAAATTAGCACTTTTGATTATTCATGTTCGTGTCCCATAGACTTTAACGGTGTTCGCGTGTTCGAACGAACTTTTTTCCTGTTCGCATGTTCTGGTGCGAACCGAACAGGGGGGTGTTCGGCTCATCCCTAGTGGCTACGTTATCCTGACTGGGCCTCATATGATGTCCAGTAGGATAATCCGCTTGTGCGTGCCTCTGGGGGTGCGCAGAGCGGTGATCGGTGGTGTGGTGTGTCACTCTGACACACTGCATCTCCAATCTTGGTAAAGGGGAAAGTGTCCTGTATTGAAGTGGTTAAAACTTTTTCTTTTTTTTTTTTTAACTGCCTGTTTATATTTGTAGCCAGATTGGCACCTTGGCCCTTTGAGGGAGAATGGGATTTTGCTCAGCTGAGAAAAGCCTGTGCAATGCTCATACTGCTGGATAGGACAGTGGGCTGGGGGATACACAGAGGCAGTGTTAGGAGGACTCAGATTGCCTGCAGAATAACCGATGTAAGAAAGGCCCACCCACTGCTCCCGGCAATAGGGAGAATGCAAAGACTTCTGTAGAGTGTAGTTCCTGGGGAAAGACAGCCAATCAGGGAGAGACAGTGTGGGACTACATGTCCCAGATGGGAACTAAAAGCCTGGGCTGCAGAAGGAGAGTCTCACATGGGGAGCAGAGTGAAGATAATCCCTTGTCATTGCTGCTCAGAAAGTACTTGGAGGCTTTGAGTTGCTGACAGTACAATCACTACAAGGACCCCACATTGTAGCTGACCACCTAATTGAAAAGGACTCTAATCCTTCCACCTGCATTCTTTTTTTCTAAAAATCACCTTTAGTCTTTATGGTATAACACTTCATGGAATTGAATCCACTTGACAGATATTGCAATGTTTTCTTAGAACCTTGGTATTTAAATCGGCACAATCATTATACACAGAAAAAGAAGAAGAGGCGGAAGACATATAGAAAAAAACTATTGCCATTAAATAACAGTTGTGATTCCTGTGCTGCTTCTGTTTGGTGGTTTGTTGACATTCCGCTATCAGCGTGTGTGCTGTCATTTTAGACCCAAGTGTGGTCCCACAAAAATTCATACAAGACCCTTATCTAGGCATGCAGCCTGGCTGACCAGGAAAGGGTGCATGCAGCCTCTCTCCTGAAACCCCAACTTTGGTAAGGTACCTTCAAAGGGGAGGTGGTGATACAAATGAAATTATATGCTGTAACTATAGATCTCCTTTAAGAAATTCCTCAAGCCACTTATTTGAAAGATGAGAGTCTTGTCTATGTCTCCCTCAAAGCTGTATGGGCAAGACATGTCACTGCTGTATTATTTTTTTGTTTTGAAATTGTTAGTTTTGCCATAGCCTCCCTATTGCAGTGCCCAATTTCCTATTTTATTTAAAAAGCTTGCATATTAGCCTTAGTATTGAGATCCTGCCTCTCTTAGACTTTAATACGAGACAGTGTTAAGGTTTTACGTATACACAAGTATTCATTGAACTTTAGGGACCCCATGAGAGTTTGCAGTGTTTCTAAAGATGTGAAAGCTAAGTTGGTCTGTTTAGAGCACTTTGTTCTTGCATTAGCAGCTGTTCTTATGAAGCTGATTATATATCAGTGTTTCTCAACTCCAGTCCTCAAGGCGCCCCGACAGGTCATGTTTTCAGGCTTCCCATTATATTGCACAAGTGATTTGATCAGTTTAACTGCCTTAGTAATTACCACAGCTGTTTCATCTGAGGGAAATCCTGAAAACATAACCTGTTAGGGCACCTTGAGGACTGGAGTTGACAAACACTGTTATAGATGCATAGTGGTTCTCCATGAAGAGGTCATTTGGTGGTGTTTTGTAATCTCCTGGCATTTCAGAGCCCTCTGAAACTCTGATGGGTACTAAGGAAGTGAAATGAAGAAAACACAACCTTTGAAAGCCTGAAGGTGGTCAATGGAGTTTGGTCTTCTGTACGCGGCTAGGCTGCCAAACAGTCTCTCACATGTGGTATCCCCAAACTCAGAAGAAGTAGCAGAATATGTTTTGGAGTTTAATTCCACATATACCCATGGCAAGTGTGAGAAATATCTAATTAAATTGACAACTCTGTGTAAAAAAAACCTAGAAACTAAAAAAGGTAATTTTCCCCAAAAAATAAAATCTTCCATGGACTCAACATGCCTCTCATCAAATACCTTGGGGTCTCTAATTTCCACAAAGGGGTCCTTTGGGGGTGTTTGAACTGTCCTGACATTTTATGTTCAACATTAGAAGCTTCTGCTACACACTACCCACTCTTCTAACCACTGGAAGACCAAGCCTTTTCTGACACTTTTTGTTTACATGTAAAAAATTGCTAGAAAATTACTTTGAACCACCAAACATTATATTTTTTTTAAAGCAGAGGTCCAAGAGAATAAAATAGTTTGTGTTGCAATTTTTTGTTGCATAGTATTTGTGCAGTGTTTGAAACACAAATTTTTGGAAAATTTTAAATGTTTTGAATTTTAATACACAAAAGTACAATATATTGACCAATTGTTTGGTAAAATCTAAAAGATGATGTTACACCAAGTAAATAGATCCCAAACATGACATGCTTTATAAATTGTGCATTGCCGTGCAACGACATTAAACTACGTAATTATTTTGATAAAGGGCAAGATAGAGAAATCAAACAGAGAAACACCACATCCCAAATATAAAATTTGATTTCAAAAAAGAAAAGCAGGGCAAAGAGGTAACAAACCTCTGGACTTTAACAGTGTTAGGTGTAGAGATTGGAACTCATTAGGTAGCATTAAAATTTAAATTATTTTATTTAATAAAGAAGTAAAAACATGAGAAAGAAAAATACATCCGTATAACAAGGTACATTGAATTAATGAAGCATATACAAACAAAGCACAACCACTCTTGACATGTTTCACTTGATAGCTTCTTCACGAGATTGATGGTGTGACTCTTTTTATACTAAGAATGAAAAAACAGTTTCAATAAGTATCTCATGAACGTATTGAAAAACAATACATAAACATGACTAAACATGCAAATTGGCATAGAGTAAGAAGAAAAACTATGCATATCTATACATATCTGTGCTCCATATAGTTCATTTTATTTATTTATTTACTACATATTTCTTTTTAGAAATATTACCTCTTTAGCTCTTCTCTGCAAGCAGCTATGGTGTCCAAGTCTGGATGGATGGGATGATACATGCATTAACTGATTTTATTGCTACATTTTTGCTACATTGACATCTCTTTGAGATTGAAGCAGTTTTGGTAAGGTTTGTTTCCTTTCTGTGTCCATATGTTTCTATGCCCCTTTTTTGTTTTGATATTTTGGTTTTCCCTTCAAACAATTTATGCATAATTTTTCTTCTTACTCAATTTGTATGTTTAGTCATATTTATGTATTGTTTTTCAATACGTTCATGAGATACTTATTGAAACAGTTTTTTCATTCTTAGTATAAAAAGAGTCACAGCATCAATTTCCTGAAGAAACTCTATTGTGTGAAACATGTCAAGAGTGGTTGTGCTTTGTTTGTATATGCTTCATTAATTCAATGTTACCTTGTATACGGATGTATTTTTCTTTCTCAAGTGACAAGCTGCATCTAGTAGCAGGCAACGTGGCAAGTGCCAAGTTGCATCTGGTGGCAGGTGACCCGCTGCATCTGGTGGCAGGCGATATGGCAGGTGACAAGCTGCATCTGGTGGCAGGCAACGTGGCAGGCAATGTGGCAAGTGACAAGCTGCATATGGTGGCAGATGATGGTGGCAAGTGACAAGCTGCATCTGGTGGCAGGCAACGGTGGCAAGTGACACACTCAGGGCTCCCACTGATTCTGATTCTGCATTATGGTGAGGTGAACTATTTAATTTTATATTACAATGTAATAGTGGAAATAATGTGCTTTAATCATCCTGACACCATATCAACCTTGGTGATGATTGAAGCGCTAACACCAGCCATTGCCCTGGAAAATCGGTCGTGGAGACCGCCAGAAAAATTTTCACAAAACTGGTCCCTAGTGCCAAAAGGGGGGTGGGGGCACTGCCTTAAAGCATCTAATCACCCCAAGACTGTTATCATCATATGATTTACCAATTTAAAAATGGCACTGTTTGGGGAACCAGAGAGGACGTCCAGAAAATGCCTCACATGCAGCCGGCTCACTGTGTCTGGATTTGAGGTTTGGGTCACAGCACCTTCTTGGTACAAAAGGGCTGTGATAATCTCTTCCTGAAAATTTAGGAACGATCCACTTCATCCTGTTGCTTTGTAAATTACAAAAGTGTTAATTACAGCCAATTGAAATAAATAGACACCTTTTTTTACCAGTGTCTGAATTTGCAGGAAACTAAATATGACTTCATCATGTGGTCATTAAAGTCCACCCCTCCCGTGTTAAGCTTACACTCGTGGACACAGAGGGGCTTCTCAACAACCCCAAATGCAGTGCTAATTTGGGCCATCATGTCAGCGTGAATAGAAGACTGGAAAAAAACATCCTGTTTGTCTTTCCACTTCACTGTGAGCAATTCATTATTTTTAAAGCAGGCTTTTTTTCCCTTTCTAAGTCAGATGTTTACAAGTATAACAGCCTGGCAGTGTCCTAAACAGTAGAGGACAGAAAGCGGTCAAGATGATTGTAAAAAGTCATATGAAAAGACCAAGACTTACTTGGGACTGCTAATGTAAATGGAGCTGCCTTCCCTATAGGGTTGTATGCTCCTAGCTGTGTAGCAGCTAGCTAGTCGTATACCTGGGTTATTTGTAGGTAGAGAAGTCAAGTGGTGCACGTCCCAGGCAGGAATGAAGTCCAATGCCTGGTGCGGATAGACGTCAGGTGACCGGAGGGCCCATCCTAGGATTGACAAGCCTCTACTGATCAGCTGTGTCACCAGGGTGTCCAGGAGTTTGTCTATTGACGATCCCCCGGCACAAACGGCATCCGCCATCACCGCGCACACGGCGTGATGACATCAGATGTTGCAAGGCTGCAGACATGCAGTACGTCCCAGTCAGAGTGGAAGAGACAGAGTCACGCAAGCGCAGACCTCCGATGTAAAAAAGTAGTAATGGCAGGACTGGTAACAACACAATATTGTAGAAGTATCCAAAAAAGCTGTGAGAGGGGACATAAACTGAAGGGATGACTCAAAACCTGGATGGTATAAAACAGAGATATGTTTGATAAAAGTAAAATACATATATAGTTTCAAAAGAAAAACAATAAATAAAATGTAAATAAACCCTTATATTTGCATATTATAAAGAAGACATTCATGGATACATAGCAATAACTTGTAGAGCCAAGAAGACAACAGGAAGGTAGGATGGAATACCAGAATCCTCAAAGGATGGTAAGAGTGGGGTTAACATGAATCGACAAGTATAAATAAATAAAGGATGTGGTGAATGGTGCTCCCTATTTAGGGGATATGTGAACTTAATGTGCAACACCACTACTACCAGAACCACTGTGTTGATATTTACATAATATAAATATAAATAACCCCCTATAAACATATAACTAGTTCAAACTAATCAATCAGTAGAAAAAAATCAGCAATTAAAAATACAATAAAGCAGTTAGAAGTCCAAATCAGGGTGATCAATTAAACCATCAATACATAATACATGGCACCAACATGTAAACTCATGTGATCTGCAGTGCTAAGTTAAATTGTGCAATACTGGTGCCATGTGTTATTTATTGATGGTTTAATTGATCGCCCTGATTTGGACTTCTAACTGCTTTATTGTATTTTTAATTGCTGATTTTTTTCTACTGATTGATTAGTTTGAACTAGTTATATGTTTATAGGGGGTTATTTATATTTATATTTATATTATGTGTATATCATCACAGTTTTTCTGGTAGTAGTGTTGTTGCACATTATGTTCACATACCCCCTAAATAGGGAGCGCCATTCACCCCATCCTTTATTTATTTATACAGACTAGCCCCCTCATGGGTCTATTAGGGGAGGCTGCATACCTTCTTCTCTCTTTTTTAGCCCTAAGCGTGGAGTTTCTGTGTTTTTTGTATGAATAGCCCTTTCATGACTAAGCCTATTTTTGAAATTTGGTGTTTACAAGTTAAAATCCGTATTTTTTGCTAGAAAATTACTTAGAGTTCCCAAACATTATATATATTTTTTTAGCAGAGAATCTAGAAAATAAAATGGCGATTGTTGCAATGTTTTTTATCACACGGTATTTGTGCAGCGGTGTTTTAAACGCAAATCTTTGGAAAAGTGACACTTTCATGAATTTTAAAAAATCAAAACAGTAAAGTTACCCCAATTTTTTTGTATAATGTGAAAGATGATGTTACGCCGAGTAAATATATACCAAACATGTCACCCTTTATAATTGCACGCACTCGTGGAATGGCGACAAACTACAGTACCTATGAATTTCCATAGGCGACGCTTTAAAAATTTTTTACGGTTACCAGGTTTGAGCTACAGAGGAGGTCTAGTGCTAGAATTATTGCTTTCGCTCTGACGATCGCGGTGATACCTCACATGTGTGGTTTAAACACCGTTTACATATGCGGGCGCGATTTCCGTATGCGTTTTCTTCGCTGCATGAGCTTGCAGGGACAGGGGCACTTTAAAAAAAAAAATTATTTATTTATTTTATTTATTTTTTTACTTTAAAATTGTGTTTAAAAAATTTTTTTTTTTTTTTTTTACTTTTATTGCTGTCACAAGGAATGTAAACATCCCTTGTGACAGTAATAGGTGGTGACAGGTACTCTTTATGGAGGGATGGGGGGTCTAAAAGACCCCCCATCCCTCCTTTACACTTCAAAGTATTCAGATCGCTGAAAACGGCGATATTGAATACTGTGTACTTTTTTAAATTCGGCGCCATTGGCAGCCGAGTAAACGGGAAGTGACGTCATGACGTCGCTTCCGCGTTTACAACAAGAAGGCTGGAACGAAGCCGCTCACAGCTTCGTTCCAGCCCGCCCCCAGCCGCCGAAGATTCCCGATTGGACACCGGGCCTCCCGATCGCACGGGAGGCCCGGTAACAGCGGCTTTTAGCCATATCGGTTGTTATACACGGGTAGCCGATCGCCCGCTGGAAACAACGGTACCGGGATGATGCCTGCAGCTGCGGGCATCATCCCGGTATAACCCCGGAAAGCCGAGTACGCATATCTGCGTACGGTCAGCGGGAAGGGGATAGACAAGTATGCAGGGGAACTGGGGAGATATATAAATAGGCATGCTGGTGCACATGTCTCAAGATATGAATATTGCATGAAACATAAGGGCATGTGGTCACATATCTCTCGCAAAACCTCAGGATGAGAAGCCCAGTAAAAATGGCTTAAAACTGAAGGCCTCGTTTAGGCCAGGTGGTAAGGTGGCATTCCGGTCCAAGATCCATCTTAGCTCACATTAGAGGAGGAGCTTGTTAAAATCTCCTCCCCGAGAGCCTAGATGTACCCGGCCCAGCACCAAGATTGTGACTATAGGGAAACGACCATTATGGACCTGTGCCACATGTCTTCCCAGAGGCAGGTCTGGGGGAGACAGATGCCACACAAAGAGTGCAGCGTCCGTCGGATCCCAGTTTCTCTTTATCGTATGTACTAATAATAATGATGATAGTATTATCTAAAGCTAGTCACCATGAAGAATCTTTTAATGAGTTGATATTACTCTCGCTTGAATATATACTCACAGAGCTTTTTCCTTTGACGGTCGACACTTCTTTCAGGTGCAGGGGGTGGCCATGGGCACCTGTTGTGCCCCTGGCTACGCCAACCTGTACCTGGGGGAGTGGGAGCGGACTATATTTGAGGGCGAGGATCTCTCTAATTACCTGTGCCATATCATCATGTGGCAGAGGTACATAGATGGCATAGTTTGGGACGGTCCAGAGGACCTATTATGCAAGTACTTGGTTGTTCTAAATCAGAACGAGTTTAACTTAAAATTCACAATGTCATCTAGTACCTCCAAAATAACTTTCCTAGATGTTGAAATCTATAAAGATCCCAATAATGTGCTGTCCTGCAAACTGTTCAGGAAATCAAGTGCAGGGAATACTATTCTACATTCATCCAGTTTCCATCCCAGGCCCCTAGTCAACTCGATTCCTTACAGCCAGTACCTGCAAACCAAGTGCAACTGCTCCAATGATAAGGACTATAAACATGAGGCAAAGGGCCTCAAACAACGTCTATTAGAGAGGGGCTATAGTCATAAATGCCTGAAAAAGTCATTTAACTGGGTAGCCATTATGAATAGACATGATCTACTATTCTCCAACAAAAAGGATGAATCTACCTCTAACGAATACACAAGAATCATCACCACATATTCTAATGTACATCTCAAAGTCAGACAAATTTTTAGTAAATACTGGCATGTCTTGGCCTCAGATCCCACGATAGGAACGTTTGTTCTTCCAGCTCCCCCTGTCACCTACAGGCGATCCACCTCTGTCGAGAGACGGGGACATCCTAGTCAAAAGTGAATTTAGGTGCTCAACTCGAGGTGACCCATGCAAACTATTTGGCATGTTTTCTTGTGGTTCATGCGCATATTGTCGATACATGGACACTCGGAAAAACATACGACTACCCAATGGCTGGATTTTCACTCCCAGGCATTTCGCCAATTTTCAGACTATGCTAGTTGTTTATTTGCTACAGTGTGACTGTGGTTGTTACTACATAGGTAAAACCATACAAAAATGATGGCAAAGAATCTACCGTCACATTCTGGCCATGAAGACCAGCAACCTGGACCTGTCTCTGGGGAGACAAGTGGCACAGGTCCATAATGATCGTTTCCCTAGAGTCACAATCTTGGTGCTGGACCATCTACATCCAGGCTCTCGGGGAGGAGATTTTAACAAGCTCCTCCTCCAATATGAGCTAAGATGGATCTCGGACCTGAATGCCACCTTACCACCTGGCCTAAACGAGGCCTTCAATTTTAAGCCATTTTTACAGGGCTTCTCATCTGGAGGTTTTGAGAGAGGTATGTAACCACACGCCCTTATGTTTCATGCGATACTCATATCTTGAGACATGTGCACTAACATGCCTATTTATATATCTCCACAGTGCCTCTGCATACTTGTCTATTCATGTTACCCCCACTCTTACCATCCTTTGGGGATTCTGGTATTCCATCCTACCTTATTGTTGTCTTTTTGGCTCTACGAGTTATTGCTATGTATCCACGAATGTCTTCTTTATAATATGCAATAAGTTTTTATTTACCTTTTACTTATTGTTTTTCTTTTCAAACTATATATGTATTTTACTGTTATCAACCATATCTCTGTTTTATACCATCCAGGTTTTGCGTCATCCCTTCAGTTTATGTCCCCTCTCACAGCTTTTTTGGATACTTCCACAACATTGTGTTGTTACCAGTCCTGCCATTACTACTTTTTTGTATCGGAGCTCCCCGGCACGTGGGGGCCCCCTGGTGCTTTTGCACCTCAGGGCACTCTCTCTGGGCTCAGTCCTATATCTGCAATGTGGGCCAGCATTTCACGCCGGTCTGCGCATGCACGGCTCTGTCCCTTCCACTCTGAGTGGGACGTACTGCCCATTTTGTGTGTTGGCGGCCTCGTGATGTCTGACATCATTGTAGGTGACGCCGGATGCTGCTTGTGCTGGGGGATCATCTGATAGACAAACTCCTGGACACCCTGGTGACACAGCTGATTGGTAGAGGCTCGTCAGTCCTAGGATGGGCCCTTCGGTCACCTGACGTCTATCCACACCAGGCATTGGACTTCATTCCTACCTGGGGCGTGCACCACTTGACTTCTCTACCTACACATAACCCAGGTATACCACTAGCCAGCTGCTACACAGCCAGGATCACAGAACCCTATAGGGAAGGCAGCTCCATTTACATAGGCAGTGCCAAGTAAGTCTCGCTCTTTACATATGACTTTTTACAATCTTGACCGCTTTATGTCCTCTACTGTTTAGGACACTGCCAGGATGTTATACTATACAGGTCGCTTACCTGTCAATAGTACCATGCCTATACTATGATAAACCCCCCATACATATATCTGTGTGCATGCACTTGCATGACACTCATATGGCTAGTATATTCACATTGTGTGTTCCTTCCTTTATATGCCATGCACCTAGTTGGTAATTATACCATTTTTTATACATATATCTATTTTTTGCGTCCAGGGTCTTCATTTTTACCGATCCTTGTGGATTCCAGTGCCCAGTTGGCAGGTGTGCTTTATGCCCTACCCGTTCCATCCTGAAAAAGGGAAAGTCTACAAGCTGCTCCCTAACATGGAACACCTCCATCCCTATACTATATACAGAAACAGACAATCACCCATGGGACTTTGAGTGAGGTGCCCATGATGATCACAAGGTCAACAAGATGTATAAGGGGGGGTAACAAATTTTATTTGTATAAACATCAATATGAAACATAATCATAAATAACAATTTCATAAGAACAGCAACGTAGCATAATAGTCCTCTAAACATAGCCATAATGATATAATATCACAAAGTATTCATAGTACAGATATACACGATACATCTCTAACCTGGCGCGTTTAGCGAGCTCTACTCGCTTCATCAGGGGCTCATGTGTACATCTGGTGTCTGTAAAGAACAAGTGAGATATGTATTGAGGTATAGGTTATGATTAGGACAAAAGCATGAGGCCAGAACTGGTGATCCCATACTTACTGATTAGATGATTGGCTTCAGAGTCTGATCCCAAGCGAGGGTCAGCAGGGAACATCTCCCCCGGGAGCTGAAGGGACGGAGACCACAGCAAAGAGGACCAAGGCCAGACACGGGGCAGGCATGGCAAGGAGATAAAAGAAGAATGTGAACCAAGGTATCACCCATGAGTCTTGCAAGGCACACTCGCTATAATAGAATATATGGAATGGAATATATGAATATGTGGGTATAAATGTGGATATATATATCAGAGACAGTAACATATATAAGAGTCCTAAGAGTATAAAGTTGTGTGCTTGAGTACAAAGAACACAAGGGAGAGCATGTAGAGAGTAGAAAAATCTTCAGAGGCATGCTCACTGTAATAGAATGAATATATGTGTCAGATGATAGTTTGTTTATAGTGATCATGAAGGTCTGAGATTGTGTACATGAGTACAAAGAATGCAGGAAGTCCTGCAGAGCATGGATCTTAACAGGGACCTCTTTTCCATAGTCTAAGCTACCTGCTCTCTACAGGTTTGTATTCTGATTGATTCTATCAGAGAGGACTGCCCTTTGCTCTCATCTAACATGCTCAGGATCCTGTAGGCCTCTTCACTAGAGTATCTTTGTTGGGAAATTTTGGGCACTAAATTTACAGGTACCTAGTGCGACCCAAGTCAAGAAGAGCACCTGGCTGTCAGGGACTGCTTGAACCATTACAAATAAAATTTACCTGCTAGTGCTAGCAGAGATCAGGCCTCATTCTGCTAATGCTGCGGTTTTGTGTTCAGTGTATCACAGGTGACAGTGATCTACTGACACTGCACTTTTTTTTGTTGGGGCTAAACAAAAGAGCTGGCAGTGAACACAGCTGAACCTGCTAACACTGCACTTTTGGGGACACTATACTAAGTGGGCGCTAGTATAGTTCCATTCACAATTAATATATTGATCCATACAAACACTATACTAATAATGGTGGTGATCAGCGACCTATAGCGTGAGTGCCAAGTGTGCAGGCAATCTAATGCTAACTGACTGTAGCTGGGAGGGCCACTAACTGACCCTGACACTATCTGATTTTGCTAGTGGCAGCAATACAGTGATCAGTAAAAAATATTGTACACTGATGCTGTACGAATGGCGCTGGCTGGGTGAGGGGGTGATCATGGATTAAATGAGGGGAATCATAGGATTAAATGTGCCTATCTAAAGTGTGTGTGTGAAAAATGTGCTGCTTTTACTTGCTGTGCTGTGTGTCTCTTTTCTCTCCCTGGCCCAAAAAGGGTCCAGGAAGAGAAAAACCAGTTTGTTCCTGTGCTTCTCCATTCATTGCAAGAGGGTCCCGGGATGAAAAAATTGCTAATGAACTGCAAACATTAATGGACTGCTCTTGCAACGACTGGTAGCAGGGGGCGCATGCAATACTTCCAGGGTTTAACGCTCCCAAGTATTGAGCAATGTACAGGTAAGTCACTTTGCCCAGAGCCTCCCCTCATCTGCGGTACATTATGGGCAGGGTGGTCAACAATTGGTAATGTTCTTTTTTTTTTCTCTATTTTCATCTAGTGATCATGCCAGTAACACAAATTCCGTTTCTAGGGTGACAACATTTACAGTACTGTATCTATGGAGGAACAGTGTTGTCACTCTAGGGCAGAATTAAAAAACATCACTCTCACTCTCTTTTTTATAAACATATGGGAGGGGGTGCTCTATAGTCTACAGAAAGCTTGGGTCTCTGATAACTGATAAGGTTGCAGCACCAGCAGAGAGCACACAAATGACATTTTGTTTTAATTCATCTGTAATATGTTAATATACTGTAAAATATGTGAGAAAGTCTTCATGTGATAATAGGGAAATGGCCTAGAAGGTGCACAGTGTAAATGTGTCCATGTTTACAGCTATGGAAAAAAAATAACCCCTCAAATGATTGGTGGGAATTTAAAGACAACAGAGTAATAAAAAAACAACATTTTTATTGGTACAAATATACAAATATACAAAAATATGATAATGTTCACATATTACAAAGGAGAATAAAAATTATGAATATACTAGTGTAAGATTCTAATGTATATTCGTGCAGTCTTCCACCTGGGCCTACGCGTTTCAGGACTGAATAGAAAGTAGTACGGGGGGACCAGTGTGGATAAAGTAGGGCCAGCCATATGCCCTGTTCTCCTTTGGTTTTATGGGGCGTATATGACAGATTCGCTTCCGGGACTTGGCAGTGAGCTTCCTTTATTGAATATGCTTGGGTATGTTGTATTTTTTAATGTCTAACTGGGCAGAATGGTCTAGGATACAAGCAATTTGTGTAATGCTTATGACTTCTAATTACTCTAACTTATATTTTGTTATGCAGTGTGATTCTTCCTACAAGTTACCCTTGATGAAGGGACTTTCTATTCAGTCCCGAAACTCGTAGGCCCAGGTGGAAGACTGCACAAATATATATTTTAATCTTACACTAGTATATTCATAATTTTTATTCTCCTTTGTAATATGTGAACATTATCATATTTTTGTATATTTGTACCAATAAAATTGTTGTTTTTTATTACTCCGTTGCCGTTAAAGTCCCATCAATCATTTGAGGGGTTATTCTTTTTTCCTTATACCAGGGATGGTGGCAACCTCTATGACCTACTTGGATGGTATCCTCCTTTTTATTATGTTTACAGCTATATTCTTTCTCTTGTGAAACTTCATGTGTAAATGAGTAGGCTTCTGATGAAAACAGAGGAGCTTGAAATAATAAATTTGAAACTCATCTGTACTTTGTTGTGACATTTTTACTTCCAAAACAAATATATTTGATGAAAAACTGCACCCTTTCTTTTATGCGTGAGCCCATAAATAAATTTATTTCCATGTATTAAGATCTTTATCACAATTATCCTAAACTTAACCACTTGCTTACTGGGCACCCCCCTCCTGCCCAGACCAATTTTCAGCTTTCAGTGCTCTTACACTTTGAATGACAATTATTCGATCATGCAACACTGTACCCAAATTATTTTTGTTGTACTTTTTTTTTATACAAATAGAGCTTCCATTTGGTGGAATTGGATCACCTCTGGGTTTTTTATTTTTTGCGCTATAAATGAAAAAAGATTGAAAATTTAGGAAAAAAAATAATTTTTCTTTGTTTCTGTGATGACATTTTGCATATTAGCAATTTTTCTTCATAAATGTTGTCCACAATTTATACTGCTACATATCTTCGGTAAAAATAACCCAAATTAGTGGATATTATGTGAGAAATTTATAGAGTCTACAAGCTATGATGCAAATCATAAAAAAATTATTACATCTGATGTACTGGCAGCCTATCTCATTTCTTGAGACCCTAACAATCCAGGAAAGTACAAATGCCCCCAAATGACCCCTTTTTGGAAAGTATACATTCCAGGATATTTAGTAAGAGGCATGGTGAGTTATTTGACGTTGTCATTTTTTCCCACAATTCTTTCAAAATTAAGATTTTATTTTATTTTTCACAAAATTGTCAATATAATAGCTTATTTCTCTCACATGGAATGTGCATACCACAAATGACACCCCAAAATACATTCTGCTACTCCTCCTGAATATTACGATACCACATGTGTGGGACTTTTTCACTACCTGACCACATACAGAGGCCCAACATGCAGGGGGCACCATTAGGTGTTCAGGGAGCATAAATCACACATCTAACTTGTTGACTACCTATTACACTTTTGAAGGCCCTAGAGCACCAGGACAATGGAAACGCCCACAAAATGACCCCATTTTGGAAAGCTAACACCCTAACGTATAATCTCTGAGGCATAATGAGTCTTTTGAATGGTTCATTTTTTTCCAGAAGTTTTTGGACAATGTGGAAAAAAATGAAAACGCATTTTTTTTTACAAAGTTGTCCGTTTATAAGATATTTCCAACACATAGCATTTACATAGCAAAAATAACACCCAAAAATACATTCTGCTACTCCTCCTGAGTATAACGATACCACATGTGTGAGACTTTTCTCAACCACCTATTACATTTTGAAGGCCCTGGAGCACCAGGACAATGGAAACATCCACAAAATGACCCCGTTTTGGAAAGCTAACACCCCAACGTATAATCTATGAGGCATAATGAGTCTTTTGAACGGTACATTTTTTTCTAGAAGTTATTGGAAAATGTGGGAAAAAAAAGAAAATTCATTTTTTTTTCACACAAAGTTTTCCGTTTATAAGATATTTCCAGCACATAGCAAAAATGACACCAAAAAATACATTCTGCCACTCCTTCTTAGTATGGCGATACAAAATATGTGAGACTTTTACACAGTCTGGCCACATACAGAGATCCAACATGCAAGGAACACCATCAGGTGTTCCAGGGACACATAGCATGCACATACCAAGAATTACACCCCAAAATAAATTATGCTGAGCAAAGGGTAAACAAAATATTACCTGTGGTTTTAGTAGTACAGTTGACCACAGGAGGAGAGCACTGGTCCAGGCAGCAGGCAGGGACTTGGTCAGCAACAGCGAACACAATTGATCAGGCAGCAGGCAGGGATACTGTCCATATTTAGTCCAGGGTCAGTGCAGGCAGAGATATTGTCAGCAATGCCAAAAATATTGGTCCTGGTAGTAGGCAGGAACATGGTCCATGTGCTCTGGTCAGTGTGACAAGCAGAAGCATGATGGCAGTAAGTCCTACAGGCAGCAGGCAGAAGTAGGTCCTCGTTCAGAACAGAATGGGGACAGGGGTAGAGGCTTCTCCCACCCAAATCTCTTTGAAGCCTCCGAGTCTCCAGACCCTAATCTAGGAATGAGAAAGCAAAAAAAAATTGTTTTCTTCATCCAGAAAAACTATTCTGGAGCCCCTCACATATGTGAGACCCCTGTGTTGAATCCCACTAGTCTAGTTGCAGGGTAGAAGATCAGTCCAAGAGGCAAGCAAATAACATGGTCAAACAGTCCAAGGTCAGTTCCAGATCAGACAGAGTTATGTACAGAATCGTTAGGCAGAAGCATGGTCGAATAACAGTCCAGGGTCAGTTCCAGATCAGGCAGAGGTATGTACAGAATTGTTAGGCAGAAGCATGGTCTAATAACAGTCCTGGTTCAGTTCCAGGTCAAGCAGAGGTATGTACAGAATCGGCAGGCAGAAGCGTGGTTGATTAACAAGCCAGGGTCAGTTACAAAGCAGGCAGTGGCATAAGGGGTGTGAAGGTGTGTGAAGTCAGGAACTGAGGATTACGTTTACCATTCTTCACTAATAATTTACTGAAGTAAGGTAAGGGCGAAAACATTCACCTATGCAGAGGCCTGGTTGGGAAGGACAATGGGGACAATAATAAGATGTGTCTCTTTTGACTCCTCTACTGGTACACACCCTACATCTTTTTTGACGTCTTTGGCCTGTTGGTTTGAGATTTTATTGGGAAAGTGGTGTTCGGAGAGTCAACTAAAAACATCTGATCCAATGTTTTCTGGTGGGCCGTTCGGGAATATAAGGGCAGTGTAAATTTCCTCCTGGTAGCCAAGGAAGGGTTGGAGGTTTTGGATGGAGTTGCAGTAAATGATATGGGAATTGAATATGAGTGAAAAAAATAAATTGCTACTTTTTTATACCAATGGTATGTCTGTCTTGTGGCAAGGTATGGTTCGAGCATTTGGTCATTGAAGTGAATGCATGTTGGTTTTTGGATGGGGCCATTCCTTCTGAGGATTTCCACGTAGGTGTTATTGTGGATCGAAGACAACATGTAGACATCCCTTCTGTCCCTCCACTTCACTGCCAGAATCTCCTTGTTTTGCAGACTTGCCATCTCTCTTCTTCTCAACTTCATATTGACAAGTCTTTGAGGAAAGCCCTTCCTGTTCTTTCTTACGATGCCACATGCTAGCATCTTCTTCTGGTGAAGGTTGTGGAACAGGGGCAGACTTGTGTAGAAGTTGTCTACGTACAAGTGGTATCCTTTGTTGGGTAGGGGTATATGAGGTCCCAAACAACTTTTCCGCTGGATCCCAAGTAGTCCGGGCAATTAGGTGGCTGCAGCTGGGTGTCCTTCCCTCCTACGCTAAGAAGGTATATGTGTACCCTGTGGCTCGGTCACATAACTTGTACACCATCACCCCATAGCGGGCCCTTTTGCTGGGGATAAATTGCTTAATTTTAAGCCTGCCACTAAATTTAACAAGGGACTCCACACATATGTGTTGGTCCGGGGTAAACAACCGGGGGAATATTTCTGAAAAATAATTTAGTATTGGCCGAATTTTGTAAAGCCTGTCATAATTTGGGTAATTTCGGGGAGGGCACTGGGTATTGTCACTGAAATGTAGGAACCTCAGGATCATCAGATATTTGGTTCTGGCATTACCATGTAGAAGATCGGCATGTGGTGGATGGGGTGGGTTGACCAATAGGAAAGCAATTCATTTTTTAAAAATTTTATTAAATGTGAGGCCCAGAAAAACCTTCAACTCCTCCACTGTTAGGTCTCTCCACTCGTAGAGACGGGCATAATAGGATGTTGGATTTTTTCAAATAAATTGCTGTGCATACAGGTTGCACTGGGCCACAATTGATGCTAACCTGTCCTCCGTAAAAATTAAATTAAAAAAAATTGATTGGGGAAAAATTCTCTGTGTCCACCTGGACTCCTGGCTGGGCAGTGAAAGGGGGAACGTTAGCTTCTCCTGAATTAGGAGGAAGCCACAAGAGGTTCTGAAGGGCACAGAGAAGGCTGGCATGGGTCCTAACCCTTTGGGGCTGAGGTGACACCCCACTGGTACTTGGCCTTTCTTGCCGAGGTACTGCAGTGCTGGTGGATGCTACTGCAGTGCTGGTGGATGCCACTGCGGTGTTGGTGGTTGCCACTGCCTCCTCACCAGAACGCCTTCGTTTGGCGGGCAGAATATCTTCCTCCTCTGAGTCTGTCAGTGTTCCACTACTGAGGACTGGATCATAATTTACGTCAGACTCAGAATCCGAATTTGAAAGGGAATACGAAAAAGAGAGCTCCTCGTTGCTCTCGTCAGCTGTGGAAAGTATTCGGTATGCCTCCTCGGTGGAAAAGCATGTTTTGGACATGGTTGCTGGTGGTGATGAGACTGCACAGGTGTGTGCTAATCCTGCACTGATTGGCACTGATGAGGCGGCACTGATGAGCACAGATGTGCACTGATGTGCACTGATGGCACAGATGTGCACTGAGGAGGCAGGACAGATGGGCACTGATCGCACAGATGTGCACTGATGAGGTGGCACAGATGTGCACTGATTTTTTTTTTTTTGCCACTTCAGCAGACGGCAACAAGGGACTTGACTCAGCCTTGCAATTCGTCTTTTCCATCCCTGTCGTAGTCTCATCATCGTAGCAGTTTAGAAAAAGAAGTCGCAAAATTTACCAACAATTTATTCTCCTTAAACAAAGCTGAATACTCTACCCCAACCGCCCCCCTCATCCCACTCCCCTAGCCCCTTCCCCCCTCTGCCAACCTGCCGTTTCCTAGGTTGAATCCCCTAAAACCTGCCGTTCCCTAGGTTGAATCCCCTACCGGTCATCTCCTTACTATAAATCTAGCGGTCTCAGTTCCTGGGCGTAACTCCAAGTCTTTTTAAAAGCTGCCCATTCCTCCCATTTTGCTAAGGTTCTATTAGTCTCTTCATTCATATCACATCCCCAACATTCCATTATATATGTTTCCTCAACCATATCTATCCACTCCCAGATTAATGGGGGTTCTTTCTTTTGCCAGTTCTTGGGAATGAGTCTCTTAGCGGCGTTTAAAAGATGAGGGATCAGGGACCTTTTATACTGCTTTATGTCGCCCACCCCACCATGAAACAATACCACCCAGGGATCTTCCACTACTTCTTTTTTTGTAATCTCCTTGATGAATTGCAGAATCTTTCTCCAGTATTCCCTTATTTTAGGGCAGTCCCACCACAAGTGTGTCATGGAGCCTACCTCTTTAGAGCCTCTCCAACATTCTGCTGAGTGAATTTACTTATTTTCTCTGGGGTTGAGTACCATCTTACTAGGCACTTATAATTAATCTTTGCTGTTCTGCTGTCTACTGCCGAGGCGTGGGCAAGGTTCAAAATTTTCTCTATAAACTTCTTGTCTTGCGTTGTCCCCAATTCCTTCTCCCATTTTCTAACGAATGGCGGTATCTCCACTTCCTCTGCCCTCAATAATATTTTATACATTTTTGATACCGTATTTCTCGGCTCCTTATCCACGAACAATCGTTCAAGCATAGAGAGTTCTTCTCCAGATCTAATAGGTTGAGGTAAATTTTTAATAAAATGATTTAACTGGAGAGACCGCCATTCCACCATTCCCCGTGCAAGATTATTGTGCATCAAGTCCTGTGTAGGAATCATTTTTCCTTTTTTTATTATATCTCTTAATTGTGTGACACCCTTTTTTAACCACACTCCTCCTATATTATTCATTCCTGGCGGAAAATATTTATTATCTAACAGTGAAATTAGAGGTGAATTGTATTTACCATTAAGCTGTTTATATATCCCATCCCAAATTTAAAAACATTATGTGTCTATGTGTCAGTGTTTTCGTCTAATCTTCTATGTTGTGGGGGATTCCAAATAATACTACCCAATTGTGCTTTACTAAGTGTTTTCTCTATACTAACCCATTTTTTCTCGTTTTCTTCCTTGCCCCATTCTACCATTCTGGACAATACGACAGCTTTATAGTAGCTTGAGGTATCAGGAACCGCTAAGCCTCCCTTCCTTTTCCCCTGTCTCAGCGTTTGAAAGGAGACTCTCGTTTTTTTATATTTCCAAATTAGATTCATTAGCAACATTTTTAATTTTCTCAGGTATTGTTGAGGGAGGGCTATTGGCACCATCTGGAATCTGTACATAATCTTGGGGAGGATCACCATTTTTATACTATTGATACGTCCCAGCCAGGATAGTGATGTTCCGTTTTTTACAATCAGACCTGACTTTGTCTAGTAGGGGAATGTAATTAATTTTATACATCTTATTCTGTGTATTTGCTAAATTAATTCCCAGATATTTTAGTTCTTTAGTCCAGGTAAATTTAAACCCGTTTTTTTTAAATTCCTTCTTCTGTAAGGCTTAAGTTGATATTTGGTATCTCGGATTTTGCAAGATTTATTTTAAAGTTGGAGATTTCCCCATATTGTTTCAGGATATTTGTTAAATTGCACATTGTCTTCCGGGGGTTCGCGACATAAAACAGTATATCGTCTGCAAAAGCCGATATTTTATGCTCTTCCTTTCCAAGCTTGAAACCAGATATGCTCGAGTCCTTACGTATCGTGGCCAAATGTGGTTCCAAGGAAAGGACGAATAGCAATGGAGACAGGGGACAACCCTGCCTCGTCCCATTTTTCATCTCAAAAGGGCGAGACATTAGACCGTTTACTTTTATAGATGCGGTTGGGTGATGGTACAGTGATTTAACCCAGCCGATCATTCTTGGGCCAAAGCCCATAGTCTCCAGAGTATGGATCATAAACCCCCAGTCTATCCTTTTTGGCGTCAATCGACAGAAGCATCCTGGGGGGCCCCTCTCTTTTATCATTTGGAGTAAGAGCACAGTTTTTATCCCATTATCCCTCCCTTCCCTCTTTGGGATAAAACCGACCTGGTCCGGGTTTACTAGTTTGTTCATTACTCCTTTCAACCTCCCGGCCATAACTTTAGCAAAGAGTTTTATGTCAGCGTTGAGATTGATGAGATGAGATTGGTCTGTAGCTAGAGCACACCGACCCCTCCTTTCCTTCATTTAAGGTGACGGTAATAGCTGCTGAGAGTGCCTCCTTTCTAAAATTATGCTCTATCCCCAGGCTGTTCAAATATCGGCATAGCTTTGGAATCAGGATATTTTTAAATTTTTTATAATAAGCTATTGTGAATCCATCCGGCCCTGGACTTTTCCCCGGAGCCAATTCTGACAGAGCCTTTCCTATTTCGTCCTCAGAGATCGGAGCCTCCATTGCTTCCCCGGCCTCCTTGGGTATTCTCGGGAGTTCTACATTCCTAAGAAAGTTAGTTATTTTTCAGTTCTTTTCACCGGGTCAGGCTTCCTGCTGCTGTACTGCATATAATTCTTGGTAATAGGTTCTAAATATGTCTGCGATACCTTTTGGCGAATAGACCATGTTGCCTTCTTTAGTTTGAATTTTCTCTATAAATTAATAGCTTTTTTCTTTTGTAATATTTTTGCCAGTTGTTTACTGGGTTTGTTTCCCCACTTGTATATTTCCCTTGCAGTCCTTTTCAGGGCCATCTTAGTTTTGTGGTCTAATAGAGCCTTTAGCTCTATGCTCCATGTTCTGTGTACGCTCCAGAACATGGAGCATAGAATCCAAAGCTGACATTGAGAGAGCGAGTGCAACGGATATCGAGTGGGGTCTTCTAAAACCAAGGGACAGGAAGTCCCCACCTCTCAGTGTATACAGCTGCGTTTTAAGAATGGGATGCGTGGAAGGAAACCGACATCTTTTGGACTGGAGTGAGAGGACCAGCATTATACGCTCGTACCCCTGCAGGGGTGGAGCGCTCTGGTGAGTGCAACCACATTGGGGGGACTACTGGTTGTCACAGCACGGCACTTTATCATTTAAGAAGATTTTTTGCACAATTGTTATGAACTTTCCTTGCACCAAACAACATATGGCTTTGCGATTTTTAGCTGCGATTTGAACACATTATTAACGATTTCTTATGCTTATAAATTAGTGCACGTTTATACATTGTTGGTTATGAATCTTTCTCTTACCAAACAGCATATGGTTTTGCAATTTTTTTAGCTGCGGTTTGGACACATTATCAATGAATTTTTATTACTTATAATTATTACATTATTGGTGGACAATTATTGTTTTTGGACATTTATTGTTTTTGGCACTTTATCACTTTATATTTATTCATGTATTTATGGTATTTAGAGGTGCTGCTTGATATTTGCGATTCTTTGCACATATAATATTAATTTCCACTAGATCAAGGTGTTTTTGCACTAACACAAGGGTATATATATATAAAAAAAGTTTATTGGAAGTAATTTTTTGGATCACACCAAAGAATTTCACACGTTCTGTCTTTACACTTTTATTCACACATTTTCATTTTTTGTTAATTTTTATTTACACTCCTAACACAGCGCCACTCCCTATCCTTTGATTTATACTTTATATTCTGTGTCCTCATCTGATCTAAGAGAGGTTTTAGCATACGTCTTCTAGCTAATGTCTCCGGCGCCGAGTCTGCAAAGACCTGGATTTCTGCCCCTTCAAACTGCAGAGGGGTTTTCCCTCTTAAATTTGCCCATATCTTGGCTTTGTCTTCGAAGAATCTAAATCTAGCTATAATGTCCCGTGTTCTGTTGGGCCTATTAGCTTCGGATCTCCCCACCCAGTGAACCCGTTAGATGTTAGGAAAATCTTCCGCCTCTGTCCCTAGGATTGGGGAAAATATTTCTCCTATGACCTTCCTTAGATCTTCCCCTCTTCTTTCCGGTACCGAGCGGATTCTCAAGTTCTGTCTTCTATTTCTGTTCTCTTGGTCCTCTAACCTATAGAGGAATTTGGCCTGGTTATGTTGTAGATTTTTAACTTGATCTTTGGACGTACGTATCTCCCGGGCTTGTTTGTCCAATGTGTCTTCTACCATCTCTAATCTGGTCAGCAAGTGGCCCAAGTCAGACCTCAATATGTTAATCTCAGTTTTAATGGAATTTTCCAATCTTGTGAACATTGCCATAATTTCTCCTTTTGTGGGTAGTTGGGCCTCAGACCTGTGTTCTTCTAGTCTGGTAAATTCTAATTCACTTTCATTTGTTAAGTCCTCCTTAGACTGGTTTGGGGTCTCATCTTTCCTCTCCTCAGATCCCTTCTTCTTACCCTCTTTACCTTGCTGAGGGGTTATTGAGTTGCTATTGTTTGGGCTGAGCCCCTGTTTAATTGTACTTCCCAAGGTGTTATTTCTTGGGGTTTTGGGTGCCCCCTAGCAGCTTTAGACGATGATTTACTCATGGTGGATCAGCAGCCCCGCCTTATAGCATAGGTACCCCTTTTTCCTACTTTCCTTGTATAAGTACCAGATTAGTAAATGCTATTTTCTTTTATATCCTTCTGCTTAAGCCCATGTTCCTTTGTACCAGGGTCTTGTTCAAGGCCTGCCCTTGCCTCCTTTATAGTCTACGAGTCCCTTCAACTTCACCCCTCTGAGAGACTAGGTTGATACTACAGTCAAGGGGTTTCCAGAAGTCAGTAGTTCAGACAAAAATACAGAGTAATTCAGTAGTGCAGCAAGTCCACCAGTCCAGCTAAAGAAAGCTCAAACAGTCCTCCCCTCTGCCCCTTTCAGATGCATAACAAGCTCCAGAGTGATTTAATGACACCACATCATCCAAATGTGAGAGCGACTTACAGCTGGTACAATTCCTAGGAACATAGTAATATCTTGATGTTCACACTATGGGGTATTCCACTCTTACCTCTCTCTCTCCCGGTGTGCTGGACTGTACTTACAAGAAACCATTCGGTGGGGGCTGGGGAGTTTTCTTCCATATCAGTGCCGAGAGTCTGTTCGTCTCGTCCTCCACACCCAGCCTCCGCTATCACAGGCAGAGCCGCTGTGCGTGAGAATCCAGGGAGTGGGGGGAGGGGCGGGCACCGTACCCATGCAAGTTGTCTCGTCGCACAGACTGTATGCTGCCAACCCCGAGCAACGCTATGCAGGTGGATGCTTCCAGCGTCTCAAGGGGCACACATGTATCCGCTAAAACGAGGTCTCTGCCCCGGCTTCTCATTCCCTCTTCTCATAGCGTCCACACTCTCTGGCCGGCCGGCCTGCACACCCAGGCTCCTCTCTCCCCGTAGACCCCATCTTACGTCATCCCCCTGTTAGTTCCATCTGAGATGTGCACTGATTGTTTGCACAGATGTGCACTGATGAGGCAGCACAGATGAGCACTGATGAGGTGGCACAGATATGCACTGATGAGGTGGCACAGATGGGCACTGATCCGCCGGCACAGATGGGCACTGATGAAGCAGCACAGATGTGCACTGATATAATTGCACAAATGTGTACTAATGAGGCACAGATGGGTACAGATATGCACTGATGAGGTGGCACAGATGGGCACTGATGAGGTGGCACAGATGGGCACTTATTATTCAGCACAGATGTGCACTGATGAGTCGGCACAGATGTGCACTGATTGATTGCACAGATGTGCACTGTTGAGGTGGCACAGATGGGCACTGATGAGGTGGCACAGATGGGCACTGATGAGGTGGCACGGATGTGCACTAATTGATTGCACAGATGTGCACTGATGAGGTGGCACAGATGGGCACTGATTGGCACTGATGAGGTGGCACAGATGGGCACTGATGAGGTGGTACAAATGTGCACTGATTGCACAGATGTGCAGAGGTGGCACAGATGGGTACTGACAGGCACAGATGGGCACTGATGGCACAGGTGGGCACTGTTGGCACAGGTGGGCACTGATGCGCACAGGTGGGCACAGATGGAACTAGCTGTAAATGCTAATTGTCACTGTGGTACTGATTGGGCACTGTTTGGGCACTGTGTTTTTTTTTTTTTTTACTGTCAAATGACCAGGAATCACTTACGATTCTTCACAGAAACTCTCCCTCCTCACACTCGGTTTCTGTGTGAGGAGGGAAAGCCGACAATGAGAGATGATCTCATATGTTTACATTTGAGATCATCTCTCATTGGCCACGTCGATCGCGCTGTAAACCGCCACTGTGATTGCCCATTTACAGCGATCTGTGATTGGCTGCCTCCAAGGGACACGGCCAACACAGATTTTCCCCGATACGCACTCACGAGTCCGCGTGGGGAGCGAGGAAAGAGGAGGACATCAATAGACGTGCTCCCGGCAATGGAGATCCGTGCTGTAGCCGTCATTCGGCTATAGCACGGTTATGAAGTAGTTAAGAAGATAATGTAATGGAAGAACACATTTGTATTAAATTATAATTCATATTCTAATATAATTTTAATATTACCTCAAGAAACTTACATTTTAGCAGTAATAAATTTAAAAGTCAAACCTCAACTGAATTATGTGCAGCACTCTTCAAAAAACAAAAAAACTTGTTAGACAATAATTAGAAATAGACAATGAATGTCTGCTGGATGTACAACACTTACATTTTCTGACCTTGACGCTTATCTTTTTGAAATAACACTTTTCATAACAAGGACCTTTTTTTTTCTTGTCTTCCAAAGCTTTACAAGTACCATTTAGTTCTATTTCATGATTATGAACTAACCTTGCATATTTAATAATGGAAGGAATCTTGCAGTAAAGCAAAGGAAATAACTGATGATCTGGTCTGATTGTAAAACACTTGGCATTACCACACAGAAATGTACGATATAAAAGGTAATCAGAGAACAAACACTTGCCATTATGTTAATTAAAAAAAATCATTTCTGATTACAAGAGGAAGAAACCTTGCAAGAACATCTTAAAGATAATCAGTGAGCAAAATGGATATTCCATCTACTCTATCTATCTATCTATCTATCTATCTATCTATCTATCTATCTATCTATCTATCTATCTATCTATCTATCTATCTATCTATCTATCTATCTATCTATCTATCTATCTATCTATCTATCTCTATTTATCTATCTATCTATTTCTCTCTCGACTACTTCATGTCCCATTCAATACAGTATATTGCTGCCCAGGTAAACTTAATTGACTAAGGCACAAAAACGAATGACATTTAAAAGCAGACTAGAGAAAAATAAATATGACAAAAATTTCAAAAACATTAAAATACATACGTAAATACTTTACATGTTTAAAAAGCAGTATATTTGACATTCACCAACCATTGATTTTCATATATTGTAATACCGTAACCTAAGTTTATCATCCTGCTGTATTGGTAAAAGGAAACAGTACTTTTATTTTCAAAAACAGGCACACAGAAAACAGCTTGTCTTCAGCAAGGAAAAACAAACAAAAATACTCCATAAATTTCTGGTACAAAAATAAGAACATGGGTCACCACTGATAACACTCATCCCTTAACAGGTTTTTTTTTTAATGTTCCTACATGCTTCAAGGGTCCCAAAGAAGAGGTTTCCCTAGTTCAGCAAACATGTCTCAGTCACAAGCTAGTCTACACTGCTCACTCATCTGTGTTCTGTTCTACCCCACCTCACAAATGCCCGCTGCCCATTTCCTGTTCTTTTTCTGGACTCCCTTGCAGACAGGTTAAGCCTTTCTGGACCAAAGTCCCTGTAATCAGGGTTTGGAGGCTCTTTCCCACCCAAAGTCTCTCTGGACCACCCGAGAACTCCTAAACCCCCTGGATGGGTGAGAACCCCTGAGTACTCCAAAATGTCTTTTATCAGGAACCACAACTCACATAGCATAGAAACATATCTACTTTCCTGGATCCACTTCCGGCATCCTATAGAATATATATACAGTGGGGACGGAAAGTATTCAGACCCCCTTAAATTTTTCACTCTTTGTTATATTCCTGCCATTTGCTAAAATCATTTAAGTTCATTTTTTTTCCTCATTAATGTACACACAGCACCCCATATTGACAGAAAAACACAGAATTGTTGACATTTTTGCAGATTTATTAAAAAAGAAAAACTGAAATATCACATGGTCCTAAGACCCCTTTCACACTGGGGCGGTTTGCAGGCGTTATTGCGCTAAAAAACCGCCCCTAAACAGCCTCCGCTGTTTGTTCAGTGTGAAAGCCCGAGGGCTTTCACACTGAAGTGGTGCGCTGGCAGGAGAAGAAAAAATCTCCTGTCAGCCGTATCTTTGGAGCGGTGAAGGAGCGGTGTATTCACCGCTCCTAAACTGCTCCTGCCCATTGAAATCAATAGGACAGCGCGGCTATACCGCGTAATACCGCGGCTATAGCCGCGCTATACGAGGGGTTTTAACCCTTTTTTGGCCACCAGCGGGGGGTTAAAACCGCACCGCTAGCGGCTGAATGCCGCAGTAAAACAGCGCTAAAAATAGCGCTGTTTTACCGCCGACGCCCCCTACTGCCCCAGTGTGAAAGGAGCTTTAGTATTCAGACCCATTGCTGTGACACTCATATATTTAACTCAGGTGCTGTCCATTTCTTCTGACCATCCTTGAGATTGTTCTACACCTTCATATGAGTCCAGCTGTGTTTTATTATACTGATTGGACTTGATTAGGAAAGCCACACACCTGCCTATATAAGACCTTACAGCTCACAGTGCATGTCAGAGAAAATGAGAATCATGAGGTCAAAGGAACTGCCTGAAGAGCTCAGAGACAGAATTGTGGCAAGGCACAGATCTGGCCAAGGTTACAAAAACATTTCTGCTGCACTTAAGGTTCCTAAGAGCACAGTGGCCTCCATAATCCTTAAATGGAAGACAATTGGGACAACCAGAACCCTTCATAGAGCTGGCCATCCGGCCAAACTGAGCTATTGGGGGAGAAGAGCCTTGGTGAGAGAGGTAAAGAAGAACCCAAAGATCACTGTGGCTGAGCTCCTGAGATGCAGTCGGGAAATGGGAGAAAGTTGTAGAAAGTGAACCATCACTGCAGCCCTCAACTAGTCGGGGCTTTATGGCAGAGTGGCCCGACCTCTCCTCAGTGCAAGACACATGAAAGCCCTCAAAGAGTTTGCTAAAAAAACACCTGAAGGACTCCAAGATGGTGAGAAATAAGATTCTCTGGTCTGATGAGTCCAAGATAGAACTTTTTGGCCTTAATTCTGAGCGGTATGTGTGGAGAAAACCAGGCATTGCTCATCACCTGTCCAATACAGTCCCAACAGTGAAGCATGGTGGTGGCAGCATCATGCTGTGGGGGTGTTTTTCAGCTGCAGGGACAGGACGACTGGTTGCAATCAAGGGAAAGATGAATGCGGCCAAGTACAGGGATATCCTGGACAAAAACCTTCTCCAGAGTGCTCAGGACCTCAGACTGGGCCGAAGGTTTACCTTCCAACAAGACAATGACCCTAAGCACACAGCTAAAATAACAAAGGAGTGGTTTCACAACAACTCCGTGACTGTTTTTGAATGGCCCAACCAGAGCCCTGACTTAAACCCAATTGAGCATCTCTGGAGAGACCTAAAAATGGCTGTGCACCAATGTTTACCATCCAACCTGACAGAACTGGAGAGGATCTGGAAGGAGGAATGGCAGAGGATCTCCAAATCCAAGTGTGAAAAACTTGTTGCATCTTTCCCAAAAAGACTCATGACTGTATTAGATCAAAAGCGTGCTTTTACTAAATACTGAGAAAAGTGTCTGAATACTTAGGACCATGTGATATTTCAGTTTTTCTTTTTTAATAAATCTGTAAAAATGTCAACAAGTCTGTGTTTTTCTGTCAATATGGGGTGCTGTGTATACATTAACCAGCCCCAGAAGGTTTTACCCCCTTCCTGACCAGAGCACTTTTTCAATTTGGCACTGCATCGCTTTAACTGCTAATTGCGCGGTCATGCAATGTTGTACCCAAACTAAATTTGCGTCCTTTCTTCCCACAAATAGAGCTTTCTTTTGATGGTATTTGATCACCTCTGCAGTTTTTATTTTTTTAAACGGAAAAAGTCAGAAAATTTTGAAAAAAAAATTTATTTTCAACTTTTTGTTATAAAAAAATCCAATAAACTCAATTTTAGTCATACATTTAGGCCAAAATGTATGCAGCTACACGTCTTTGGTAAAAAAAAGTCAATAAGCGTATATTTATTGGTTTGCGCAAAAGTTATAGCGTCTACAAACTAGGGTACATTTTCTGGAGTTTACACAGCTTTTAGTTTGACTGCCTATCTCATTTCTTGAGGTGCTAAAATGGCAGGGCAGTACAAACCCCCCCAAATGACCCCATTTTGGAAAGTAGACACCGCAAGGAAATTGCTGGGAGGCATGTTGAGCCCATTGAATATTTTATTTTTTTGTCCCAAGTGATTGAATAATGACAAAAAATATATATATATATTACAAAAAGTTGTCACTAAATGATATATTGCTCACACATGCCATGGTTATATGTGGAATTGCACCCCAAAATACATTTTGCTGCTTCTCCTGAGTACGGGGATACCACATGTGTGGGACTTTTTGGGAGCCTAGCTGCGTACGGGGCCCCCAAAAACCAATCACCGCCTTCAGGATTTCTAAGGGCGTAAATTTTTGATTTCACTCCTCACTACCTATCACAGTTTTGAAGGCCATAAAATGCCAAGATGGCACAGACCCCCCCAAATGACCCCATTTTGGAAAGTAGACACCCCAAGCTATTTGCTGAGAGTCATGATGAGTATTTTGCAGCTCTCATTTGTTTTTGAAAATGAAGAAAGAAAAGAAAAAAAAAATGTTTTTTTCTTTTTCAATTTTTAAAACTTAAAAACCAAGGTCTGCAAAATACTCACTATACCTCTCAGCAAATAGCTTGGGGTGTCTACTTTCCAAAAGGGGGTCATTTGGAGGGGGTAGCACCATCTGGGCATTCCATGGCCTCTGAAACTGTGATAGGCAGTGAGGAGTGGAATCAAAAATTGACACCCTTAGAAACCCTGAAGGTCGTGTTTGGTTTTGGGTCCTGTACGCGGCTAGGCTCCCAAAAAGTCTCACACATGTTGTATCTCTGTACTCAGGATAAGCAACAGAATGTATTTTGGGGTGTAATTTCACATATGCCCATGGCATGTTTGAGCAATATATCATTTAGTGACAACTTTGTGCAAAAAAGAAAAAATATTTTTCCTGCAACTTGTGTCACAATATAAAATATTCCATGGACTCGACATGCCTCTCAGAAAATAGCTTGGGGTGTCTACTTTCCAAAATGGGGTCATTTGTGGGGTGTTGAACTGTCCTGGCCTTTTTTTGCACAACATTTAGAGGCTTATGTCACGCATCACCCACTATTCTAACCACTTGAAGACAAAGCCCTTTCTGACACTTTTTGTTTACATGAAAAAATATTTTTTTTTGCAAGAAAATTACTTTGAACCCCCAAACATTATATAATTTTTTAAAGCAAAGGCCCTACAGATTAAAATGGTAGGTGTTTCATTTTTTTTTCACACATTATTTGCGCAGCGATTTTTCAAACGCATTTTTTTGGGAAAAAACACACTTTTTTAAATTTTAATGCACTAAAACACACTATATTGCCCAAATGTTTGATGAAATAAAAAAGATGTTCTTAGGCCGAGTACATGGATACCAAACATGACATACTTTACAATTGCGCACAAACGTGCAGTGGCGACAAACTACATACCTATTTAAAGGCCTTTAAAAGCCTTTACAGGTTACCACTTTAGATTTACAGAGGAGGTCTACTGCTAAAATTACTTCCCTCGATCTGACCTTCGTGGTGATAGCTCACATGCATGGTGCAATTGCTGTTTACCTTTGATGCCAGACCGACGCTTGCGTTCACCTTTGCGCGAGAGCAGGGGGGACAGGGGTGCTTTGTTTTTTTCTTTATTTTTTTTTTTGCTTTTGTATCTTATTTTTAAACTGTTCCTTTCATTTTTTTTTATCATTTTTATTGTTATCTCAGGGAATGTGAATATCCCCACTAATAGCAATAGGTAGTGACAGGTACTCTTTTTTGAAAAAAATTGGGGTCTATTAGACCCTAGATCTCTCCTCTGCCCTCAAAGCATCTGACCACACCAAGATCGGTGTGATGAAATGCTTTCCCAATTTCCCAATGGCGCTGTTTACATCCGGCAAAATCTAAGTCATGAAATGCTCGTAGCTTCCGGTTTCTTAGGTCATAGAGATAATTGAAGTCATTCGGGTCTCTGATCAGCTCTATGGTCAGCTGGCTGAATCACCAGCTGCATTCTCGGGTTCCCTGTTGGGACAGGAGAGCCAGAGAAAACCATGGAAGACGGTGGGGGGGAAATTCCCTCCCACTGCTTGTAAAAGCAGTCTAGAGGCTAATTAGCTGCTAGAATTGCTTTTACATGAAAGCCGACCACTGGCTGAAAAGAATGATACCAAGATGATACCTAAACCTGCAGGCATCATTCTGGTATAACCACTCAAAGTTCAGTAACATACCAGTATGTTGCTGGTCCTTGTTGGGCATATATTGTAATCTTTTTTTTCATGCAGCCTGTGGGCTGAACAAAAAAAAGAGATTGATCGGTGGGTATGCCCACCATTAGAATACCTCCCTTCATCCACCCACTTCTAATGATGGGCATACATGCACCATTTATATATGCCGAAGCATGGGGGCATCCGCCCCAAAAGTTAGGAGCAGATCGCTCCTCCACCCCTGCTGCCCCCATGCTTCGGCATATATGCTCTTTTTTTTAACTGTGGTGGTGAAATCACCTCCGACAGCGCTGGAGTCACGGCTTTATGTATTGTGGGAGCAAATGCTGTTGCTGCCAAGATAAATAAATCTGCGCTGCAACTGAATGGCGTACCTGCTAAGCAATTGATGGTGAGTTTTTTGTATAAATAAAAAAAAAATTTCTTCTTTGATTTTTAAAGATGCCACAATGATGTGAATTTGAGAAGGGACATAGTTTGAACGTCAATTTGAAATAAGTCTCTCAAAAGTGATCACTGAAGTGGAAAAAAAAAAGAGAGAAAAAAAAAACAATAAAACAAAGTAACATTACAGTATAACAGTAAGACATACCGTACCTGCAAAGCAAATACAAAAAAATAGTAAAAAATAAAACATTTTTTAACGCAACCTGTGCCTAAAATATATGTGCCGAAGCATGGGGGCATCCACCCGCAAAAGGCAAAAGGTAGGAGCAAATCGCTCCTCCGTCTCTGCTGCCCCCATGCTTCGGCATATACAGTATGCTTTTTTTTAACTGTGGTGGTGAAATCACCTCCGACAGCACTGGAGTCACGGCTTTATGTATCGTGGGAGTAAACGCTGTTGCTGTCAAGATAGATAAATCCGCGCTGCAGCTGAATGGCGTACCTGAAAACAAAAAAATGGTTAACAATAAAACACAGTAAACATTAAAGTATAAAAAAATTACATACCTGAAAAGCAAACATGATAAAACATAATAACAATAAAACATTGCAGAATAGAATACAGTAAAAAAGAGCAGAACAATAGAGAGATAATAGAGAGAGAGAACAATAAAACAACAACTATTTTTGTTTTTTTTTATTTTATATTTTTTGTGTGTGTTTTTTTGTGTATTTTTTTTTACTTTTTTTTATAACTGTAACTTTTGTAACTGTAACCGGTTCCAGGTTTGGGTCTCTCAAAATGCGATGGCATCTTGGGAGACCCTGTGAAAGTGTGCCTAGTCTGTGCAATGCTGTACCCTACGCTAAAACTCAACTAGTGTATGGTAGCGCTCAAAACATTCACCAATGCAAAGACCAGGATTGTCAGGACAGAAGGGACAATAATAGTGGGTGTCACGCCTATATCCGCGCTTTTCCCCCCTTTGGGGGGCTCGTTGGGTAGGGGTACTCGGGAGGACATAAGGAAAATGCCTCTCATGCAGCTGGCTTACTGCATTTGGTTGGGGAAGGTGAGGTTGGGCACTGTCTGGAAACAGAAGGGCTCTGACGATCTCTTCCTGGAATTTTAGGAAGGATCCAGTCCATCCTGAAGCTCTGTATAGCACATGAGCGTTCAGCAAAGCCAATTGAAATAAGTATACAGACACTTTTTTATACCAGCGTCTGGCCTAACGGGCAACTAGGTACGGCACCAACAACTGGTCGTTGAGGTCCACCCCTCCCATATTTTGGTTATATTCATGGGCACAGAGGGGTTTCTCCACAACACCAGTCATCGTAGTAATTTGGACAGTCGTGTCTGCATGAAGGGAGGTAAGAAGGAAAATATTCTTATTATCCCTTCACTTCATAGCGAGCAAATTATTACACTGCAAACAGGCTCTCTCCTCCAGCCTAAGACGGGAATCTACAAGCTGCTGGGGAAAGCCCCGGCAATTAGGTCGCACGGTGCCACATGCTCCAATCTGATGATCAAAAAGATGACTAAAAAGTGGCACGCTCGTGTAATAATTGTCCACATATAAGTGGTACCCCTTTCCGAATAAGGGTGACACCAAGTCCCACGCAATCTTGCCAGTGCTTCCTATGTAGTCTGGGCAGTTTGTTGGCTCTATGTGGCTATCTCTTCCCTCATAAACCATAAAACTACATGTATAGCCTGTGGCCCTGTCACAGAGCTTATACATCTTGACCCTGTATCTGGAACGCTTGCTGGGAAGGTACCGTTTGAATGCCAGGCGGCCAGAAAACTTAATCAGGGACTCATCAACGCAGACAACTTGATGGGGAGTAAACAAGTCTGCAAAACGTTGGTTGAAGTGGTTTACGAGGGGCCAAATTTTGTAGAGCCGATTGTATCCAGGGTCTCCACGAGAACGACAGAGTTCATTGTTGTTGAAGGGCATGAACCACAAAATCTGCTCGTATCGTGCCCTGTCCATGGAAGCAGAGAACACGGGCAAGTGGTGAATTGGGTCAGTGGACCAATATGACCGCAACTCACTCTTTTTGGTTATGCCCATGAGGAGGGAAAGGCCCAGAAAGATCTTAAATTCGGAAACCGCAATTGGTTTCCAATCTCTGGCAAGGGAGGACTGGGGAATAGTGGTGATGTGTTGACCAGCGTACAAATTGCTTTTGTCCACAATAGATCTATAGAGATCTTCGGTGAAAAACAGCGAATAAAAATCAAGTGACGTAAAATCAACTGTTTCCACATGAATGCTGGGATGGCCAGTGAATGGGGGAAGTACGGGTGCTGCAGAAGTGGTGGGTTCCTAATTAGGATTGGCGAATGCAGCAGGAAGGGCACTATGGGCACGACAGGCCTGTGTTCGTCTTCTTCGTGGCAGCAGGACACTACTTGTGCTTGCCACCTCGCCAGCTTGAACTGCACTTATTGGACTCGCCATGTCACCAAGTGTTACTGCAGTGCTGGATGTACGACCAGGGTGTTCTAGGCCGCTGGTGCTTGCCAGTTCACCAGAAGGAATAGCGGCGCTAGTACTTCTCTGCTCCATACAAGGGAACTGCGGTTCTTGCACCTCAACAGCAGAAGAAGAAGATTGGGTCTGGTACGCTTGACCTTGGCAGGGACCACAACTCCGTCGTCAGAGCTATCTGTCATGGAGCCGCTGCTGTCTACAGGTTCGTATTCTGAGCCTGAATCTGACAGATGAGTGACTTCCTCTTCACTATCTGTCATGCTCGTGTAGGCCTCTTCACTAGTGTACCTCCAATTTGCCATTTTGGGCTCTAAATTTAGTGGTACACTAGTGAGTAGGGATGAGCCAAACACCCTCCTGTTCGGTTCGCACCAGAACATGCGAACAGACAAAAAAATTGTTCGAACATGCGAACACCATTAAAGTCTATGGGACACGAACATGAATAATCAAAAGTGCTAATTTTAAAGGCTTATATGCAAGTTATTGTCATAAAAAGTGTTTGGGGACCTGGGTCCTGCCCCAGGGGACATGGATCAATGCAAAAAAAAGTTTCAAAAACGGTCGTTTTTTCGGGAGCAGTGATTTTAATAATGCTTAAAGTGAAACAATAAAAGTGTATGCATGTTTCCCGTGTTTAGAGTCTGACAGCAAAATGACATTTCAAAGGAAAAAAAGTCATTTAAAACTACTCGCGGCTATTAATGAGTTGCCGGTCCGACAATACACATAAAAGTTCATTGATAAAAACGGCATGGGAATTCCCCACAGGGGAAAAAAAAATGAAATGGGGGTCCCCCTAAATTCCATACCAGGCTCTTCTGGTCTGGTATGGATATTAAGGGGAACACCGGCCAAAATTTAAAAAAAAAATGACGTGGGGGGTCCCCCTAAAGAAGAAGATGAAGAGAAGAAGATGAAGAGAAGAAGATGAAGAGAAGAGTGAGAGCCTCCCTCCATGCCATCATGGATGAGGAGCGGCCTGAGGAGAATAAGGGAAGAAGGCACCGACGCCATGGAGGAAGATGCTGGACGAGAAAACCAGAGGAAGAACCAGAAGAAGAAGAAGATGGAGGAAGAAACCGAAGGAAGATAGTGATAGAAGAAAGAAGAAAGAAGATAGAAGAAAGAAGAAGCATTTAAATAAAGGAATTGTCAAAAACTGTCTCTTGTCATTTTTAACATTTTGACAGTTTTTTAGCGAGATGGTAGGGGTACTACCCCCTTACCATTTCACACGGGGGAGGGCCGGGATCTGGGGGTCCCCTTGTTAAAGGGGTCTTCCAGATTCCGATAAGCCCCCCACCCGCAGACCCCCACAACCACCGGCCAGGGTTGTGGGGATGAGGCCCTTGTCCTCATCAACATGGGGACAAGGTGTTTTGGGGGCTACCCCAAAGCACCCTCCCAATGTTGAGGGCATGTGGCCTGGTACGGTTCAGGAGGGGGGGTACTCTCTTGTCCCCTCTCTTTTCCTGCGGCCTGCCAGGTTGCGTGCTCGGATAAGGGTCTGGTATGGATTTTTGGGGGGACCCCACGCCGTTTATTTTTTTAATTTTGGCCGGGGTTCCCCTTAATATCCATACCAGACCTGAAGGGCCTGGTATGGAATTTAGGGGGACCCCCACGTCATTTTTTAAAAAACATTTTGGCCGGGGTTCCCCTTAATATCCATACCAGACCTGAAGGGCCTGGTATGGAATTTAGGGGGACCCCCCACGTCATTTTTTTTTTAATTTTGGTTTGGGGTTCCCCTGTGGGGAATTCCCATGTCGTTTTTATTAATGAACTTTTATGTGTATTGTCGGACCGGCAATTCATTAATAGCCGCGAGTAGTTTAAATGGCTTTTTTCCTTTGAAATGTAATTTTGCTGTCAGACTGTTCTAAACATGGCAAACATGCGCCCCTTTACAGGCATACTCTCGTACCCCAGGTACGAAATTTAAAGGGATATTACACTTTTATTGTTTCACTTTAAGCATTGTTAAAATCACTGCTCCCGAAAAAACGGCCTTTTTTAAAACTTTTTTTGCATTGATCCATGTCCCCTGGAGCAGGACTTAGGTCCCCAAACACTTTTTATGACAATACCAATGAATATAAGCCTTTAAAATTAGCACTTTTGATTTCTCCCATAGACTTTTGAAGGGTGTTCCGCGGCATTCAAATTTGCCACGAACACCCCAAATTGTTCGCTGTTAGGCGAACTTGCGAACAGCCCATGTTCGAGTCGAACATAAGTTCGACTTGAACTCGAAGCTCATCCCTACTAGTGAGACTAACAGGCAAAAAAGCTCCTGACTGTTAGTGACTGGATCAAAACGCTACGAAAAAACTGTTAGCGATTGCAGGGATCAGGCCTGACTCTGCAAACGCTGCAGTTATGTGTTTAGTGTTTTGTAAGTGACAGTGATCGATCGATACTGCACTTGGGTGGGCTGGGCTGGGCGGAGGGGCAAAACGCAGGTGCTAGCAGGTATCTGGGCTGATCCCGCTAACACTGCATTTTTGGGAACCCTAAACTGCTGGGGACACAAGTATAGATCTGATCAGATCAGATATTGATCTGTTCAGATACTATACCACTAAGGGAGGTGTATGTTGCTTTTTTTAGTCAGTCCAACCGACAACTCTATAATCTAGGCGATTCTGATTCCTATGTAACATCACCTTCATTGATGTATAAGCATAACCTCAATGTGGTGAATCTTTCTTCCTATACCCTAAACGAGGCTGTGCTCTCTGTCTTGGCTCGTGATCTAAGCTTTTGCCCTGACCAAGATCTAGACAAGTTCGAAGTGACAAAGGACATTCAACTGTTCGCACTCAAGCTTATCCTAAAACAATTATATTCCAAAGAGACACCTAAACAACCCAACTTTAAATCACAAGGCATTACATGCATTAGACAACCTAATATCACTACTGGATGAAAACGAACCCCCAGATTTGATTGACCAGATCGACCTTGAGCAATTGCTCGGCCGATTTGATCAGTCTGATCTTCCTCAACCCCCTGCAAAATCTTTCAAGAAAAAATTTCCCGCACTACAAACAAACTCCAATGTGCTGGCCTTTGTCCGATTGACGTGCAGTGAAATCCATAAAATTAACATCACTTCTAAGCAACAACATAATCTCACTCCAAAAGAACGCGAAGCTCTAAAAACGCTGGCCTCCAATCCCTCCATTACTATAAAACCCTCAGACAATGGGGGAAACAATGTTATATTGGACAATGATCAGTACATTGCGATCTGCAATAAAATATTGTCCAATCAACAATGGTATTGTAGGATTTCATCAAATAAGATTGATAAGTTCAATAAGGAATTTTACAGACTCCTGGATGAATCATATGCTGCCAATTTGCTCACCAAATCAGAACATGACTTTGTTAGAACCACTTTGCCTCGCACCCCAACTTTTTATGCTTTACCAAAACTGCATAAAGATATACTTAAACCATCAGGCCGGCCAATAATTTTGGGCAATGGTTCCCTTACCGAGAAATTGAGCCAATACATAGATGGACACCTGCGACCGTATGTGTTAAGTATACCTAGTTATGTAAAAGACACGATGCACCTTCTGCAGATCATAGACAACATCCATGTTCCACCAAAATCATTTTTGGTGGCCTTGGATGTTGAAGCACTGTATAGCTCAATACCCCATGATAAAGGACTGGCCTGCATTCGGCATGTGTTGTCACGTGATGCCCGTCTGGGTGACAACAAAAGACACTTTCTGATTGATGCTCTAGATTTCATTTTAAACCACAACTATTTCATGTTCAACGGTGACTTTTTCCTCCAGGTACAGGGAGTCGCTATGGGGATGTCCTGTGCCCCATCATACACGAACCTGTACCTGGGGGAATGGGAAAGCTGGTTGGAACAGTCCATATCTACACGTCCCCACATCGAAAATGTGGTGATGTGGCGTCGGTACATAGACGACATTTTGTTAGTCTGGGACAGCGCCCTGGACAATCTCCAAACCTTTGTGCAAAAACTAAATAGCAATTCATTTAATCTCACTTTCACTATGACATTCCATGAACAGGAGATTACTTTTTTGGATGTGATAATCCACAAGCAACATGATGGCTCACTAACCAGCTCCCTATACCGTAAACCGACATCTGGGAATTCCATCTTACACGCCACCAGCTTTCACCCCCAACCTCTGATCCGTTTGATCCCATACAGTCAGTACCTATGCGTCAGGAGGAACTGTACTGATGATACTGTATTTAAAAGAGAGGCTGACAGGTTAAAAGAGAGACTCCTGACACGTGGGTACTCCAAAAGGTGTCTAAAGAGGGCCTTCAGATGGGCATGCTCGAAACCTAGACATGCACTAATTTTCAACGTAGAATCCAAAAGCAATAAAACCAACCCAATTCGGATTATAACTAGGTTTTCCAATCAACACAAGACCATCAAGAACATTGTTGAAAGATACTGGCATGTACTTAAATTAGATCCCACCATTGGCACCTTTGTGCAGGACAAACCACCCTTCACTTTTAAGTGGGCCAGATCCATCAGAGACAATTTAGTATCCAGTGAATTTTCAGGGGGGGGTGTGGGAAAACGTGATCCTTGAAAACGCCCGGGCACCTTTCGGTGTGGCGGATGCCCGTATTGCCAGTACATGAATATCAAGCCCAACATCAAACTACCCAATGGTCACAAGTACGCTCCCAAGCACTTTGCAAATTGCAAAACAATAGGTGTTGTATACCTGTTGATTTGCGATTGTGCATGCTACTATGTTGGCAAAACCAGCCAGGAGTTCTGGCGGTGGGCATACCGCCACATAGCTTCTATGAAATCCTGCAACCCCAGCTTACCGCTGGGAAGACATGTCTCTGCGCTTCATGCAGGAAACTTCCCCAGACTGTCTTTCTTGATTCTGGATTGTGTTCATCCAAGGCTACGTGGCGGGGATTGGAACAAAATCCTGCTTCAGAAAGAACAGAAGTGGATTTATCGCCTGCAGGCTACCAAGCCTCCTGGCTTGAATGATGCTATTTCTTTTCGACCCTTCTTAGAGGGCTTTACCTCCGGGGGCCCCGAATGGGATCCCCCTGAGGTAAACATACCCCAGTTTCTGTGAAAAAATTTCTATAAACCATGTTCCTAATAATATCCGTATGTTTTTCTTGGAAGGTCACAAGCCACAAATCTTTCATTCTAATTTTAGTGAAAGTGGCAGGCTAGTCATCGCCAGACCAATGCAAGCCAATAAGGTCGGATATACATCTGGTTTTTCAATTAAATTATACACACATGTTCTGATTATAGTATATGCCTGGGATATATATCTGCATTAACCTACAACTCTGGCAACTACTTTGTCCTTTTGTCTTTCTGTCTCGTGGTCTATCGATCGCTTAGTGTACATACAATCCTTTCATACATATGATTATTGGCATTATTATGTCCATCTACTGTTTTCTCCACTCTTTCCTGTGTCTCTTTTGGTTTACCAAGCTGCCTTTTTGGATTTCCTATTTACATATCCCTTCTTCCTAGAGTCCTTTGCACAGGTGCTGTGCACTGCTTTGGATCTGGCTCCTGGACCGATGCTGCGCTGGGGGAACGGTCAGTATGCGCTCTAGCAGTCCACTCGGAGCACGGGGGCCAATGTGCCACTCTTTCTTTGGCGCTTTTGGCCTCCGTCTCTTATGATCGCACTGGACCGTGACAACGTTGTTTGTTCTGTTACCATGGCGATCAAAGCGATGCCGGTTCCCTCCCAGCACAGGTCAGCTGGTGTCAGAGTTGGATGTTCCCTCCTTCTGCACTCTAATTCATGTGTGGGACTAAGGGGGCGGGCCTGCGTGCCGGGGATTCGGAGGGCGATCCCTCCCACTGCCCATGACACTTATCTGCACACCAGCTGTTACTGATATTTGTATTAATGAGCGGCACTAGATAAGCTACCTGCTTTGGACGGCCAGTCTCATGCCTACACAGGTGTCGGACCGGTCATTCAGCCGCACTACTCTCCAAGGTAATTACCTCAGCCCTATCCTTGCAACTGCATGCTATCTTTACATATATATATGTCTTAGCCTGCTATACATGCAGGCTAAGACATGCCAGCATATGCAAATCCACTTACACAGTGTAATGTGGGATGCATCTGTTGGGACACTGCTTGCAGCAGTGTTTTTGTATGGTGTTTCTCATGTGATTTCAGTTAATCACACAACACTCCCTGTTTTTTCTTTTCAGCGATTGCATGCTGATGTGTCCAACCACCTTGCTCTTCCTCTTTTGATGTGAGACCTGGTCACACGGAGGAACATAGCATCCCTCCCTACTCTTGCTAGACCCTCATGTGATCTCCTCCTATTTATGCTAGGAGTGCTTTCTACCTCGTATGAGTCTATAGGTAAGCATAGGACAGTTGGCTGTCCATACCACATCAATATTAACACACAGCAGATATAAGCCCCACTTCTTTATGAAATATATTCCCTTTTTTTGAACTTGATTAATTTCCTTTTTTACACCCATGGATTGGATTCTACCAGATTGTCCTTTTCTATGTTTTAGGTGATATATATACCATTCACAACGGCTGTTATCATTGGTGTCAATTTGCAGATGGTAGGACGCCCTTTGTGTCCTGTTTTGGGCTACATGTCCGTGCCGTGTCCTTGGTGCTAGCATTTGCTCACGGGTCCGTTCCTTGCCAGTGGGTCAATGTGCTCATTCTTGTTTTTAAAGTTGGATGCTTTCTAATTGTGGGTTCAGAAGTTAAATGGTGAGCATATCATTCAAATACATTTAAACAGTCTTTGACTCCTGTTTTATGACTATATGCTGTTACCATACCATGAATTTTTCCTAAGATGTTTTTCTTTTTCTGTAAATGTATAGATAATCACTCATCTCATCACCAGTCCCTGAAGAAGAGGTCTCAATCAATTTTAAACCTTGAAACGCGTCAGGCCTTTGTGTGTGTAGACTTCAGTCACCACAGTTGATGGTTCTTTGTGTTTATCATTGTACCCTTACAAACATATTGCCATTGTTTTCACTATCTGAATTGGTAGCATCCTCTCTTCCTATTAAAGTATTTTATGTTTTTTGTAATGATCTTAACTTTTTGACAATAAAATTATACTTATATTTTTTTGATATTTTGTTTGAAGACTATTGCCTTACAAAGTCCGACTAGAGGAAAACAATGTTCTATTATATGTTTCGTGCGTGGGTGTTAGCGGTACTGGCACTAACCTGATGCTGCCTGGGTGCGACGCAGACCTTATCTGACCCTAAAACTTAACTTATATCACCGCCGGGCGATTAGGGGGTTAAACCTTTACTAGGTAATAAACGGCGGGTGCCCTGACACTATAAAAAATAAACTAACTAACCAGCGTCACCCGTAACAGTTATAGGGTGGTCACTGGTGAAAGGGTTAACTAGGAGGCAATCAGGGGGTTAAAACCTTTACTAAGTAGTATATGGGGGTCCCTGACACTATAAAACCCTGACAGCAAACCTAAATACTTACCTCCCTAACTAGCATCACCCGTGACACTAATACAGAGATCAGAAAAATGATTGCTTAGTGACACTGGCGATGGGGGTGATCACAGGGTTAAAACTTGATTAGGGGGGTTAGGGGGTTACCCTAGACCTAAAGGGGCCTAACACTAACTGCCCTACTACTTATAACTGTCACAAATGACACCAATGCAATAATCAGAAAAAAAAAAACTGCTACTGGTGTCACTGTGACAGGGGGTACAGGGGGGTGATAGGGGGTGAAATGTGTGCCTAGAGTGTTCTACTGTAAGTGTTGTGTTTGGTGCACTTACTTGGATGTCTTCTCTCCTTGGCGTCGGAACAAAAAGACAGACACAAGGAGAGATGACATCACTTCCTCTGCCGCTGTTTACATTACAGAGGCAGAGGAACCCAGGAGCGATCATGAGGGGGTGGCCATGAATCAATGGCCTCCCCCTCACCTCGGATCACTCCTAACAAGAATCCGACCTCCGCAAGCACCGGGGGGGTCCGATCGGACCAGTACATCCGATCGTACTGGTAAGCCATTATGCCTGCCCGTGCCATTGTGCCGACGTACATCAGCGTGCAGCGGTCAACAACTGGTTAATGAGGAAAAAAATGAACTTAAATGATTTTAGCAAATGGCTGCAATATAACAAAGAGTGAAAAATTTAAGGGGATCTGAATACTTTCTGTCCCCACTGTGTATATATATATATATATATATATATTATATATATATATATATATATATATATATATATATATATATATATATATATATATATATATATATATATATATACTTGCATGTGTGAATGTGTGAGTACACCCCTTACATTTTTGTAAATATTTTATTAGATCTTTTCATGTGACAACACTGAAGAAATTACACTTTGCTACAATGTAAAGTAGTAAGTGTACAGCTTGTATAACAGTGTAAATTTGTTGCCCCCTCAAAATAACTCAACACACAGCCATTAATGTCTAAACTGCTGGAAACAAAAGTGAGTACACCCCTAAGTGAAAATGTCCACATTGGGCCCAAAGTGTCAATATTTTGTGTGTCCACGATTATTTTCCAGCACTGCCTTAACCCTCTTGGGAATGAAGTTCACCAGAGCTTCACAGGTTACCACTGGAGTCCTTTTTCACTCCTCCATGGCGACATAGTTACATAGTTAGTCAGGTTGAAAAAAGACACAAGTACATCTAGTTCAACCATAAAAATAAATTAATAAATATATAATAATTTTATAAAATCCCATATGCACAAATTTATACCCACAGTTGATCTTGAGGGAGGCAAAAAACCCCAGCAAAGAATGATCCAATTTGCTACAGCAGGGGAAAAAAATTCCTTCCTGATCCCCCTGAGAGGCAATCAGATTTTCCCTGGATCAACTTTACCTATAAATGTCAGAACCCAATTATATTATGTACATTTAGGAAATAATCCAGGCCTTTCTTAAATCAGTCTACTGAGCTGGCCAGAACCAACTCTGGATGGAGTCTATTCCAGATTTTCACAGCTCTTACTGTGAAGAAACTTTTTCTGTATTTGGAGATGAAATTAATGAGTGTCTAAAAATTAGGTACAATGGCTCTGAAATGACAGAACTCAATTCTTTTAGACCCCTTTCACACTGAGGCACTTTACAGGCGCTACAGCGCTAAAAATAGTGCCTGCATAGTGCCTGTACAGCGCCTCTCCTGTCTCTTCAGTGTGAAAGCCGGTGCGCTGGCAGGATGCTAAAAAAAGGGCCTGCAAGCAGCATCTTTGGAGCAGTGAAGGAGCGGCTCCTGCCTATTAAACTGAATGGGCACCACTACCGAACCGGCAAAGCGGTTAAAATAGCCCTGCTAGCGGCTGAGAACCCCCACAAAAACAAGAAATAGTGGCACTTTACCGCCGCTGGTGTCAACGCCCCAGTGTAAAAGGGGCCTTAGGATCTGTGGGTGGACGCCATCTCCTCCAGGTGCTTTATCCACCTTTATTCTGTCTAAATATTTCTGGACCATATCACATTTGAGCCATTGTGGATCATTTGGGGCTGTGTCAATACCATCCCCATTATGGAATTGAGCTCCCCCATGATCCTCTGTATACACAGAACTGAAGAAACTATTTAATAAATTTGCCTTCTCTTTGTCCCCAGTCACCCACTCTAGATTATTTTGTAAAGGGCCTACATGCTCAGACCTGACCTTATTACTATTCATATATTTGAAGAATATTTTGGGATTTGTCCTACTTTCTTTTTGCAATCTTTTGTTTGTTTTGAATTTTTGCATCCTTGATTTCCTTTTTTACATATTCTTTTATAGTCTTTGTAACATTTAAACGATGATAGTGTTCCTTCATTTGTATATTTTTTAAAAGCTCTTTTCTTGTTATTTATAGCTTTTTTAACTTTGGCCGTGAGGCACATAGGTTTTATGTTTAGCCTTTTAAACTTATTGCCCATGGGAATATACTTTGCAGTAAGTTTGCATACAGTCATTTTTAAGAATTCATATTTCTGAACTGTGTTTTTTTGCTTATGGCTAACATCAAATGAAATCATGTTATGGTCACTGCTACCCAGATGTTCCTTTTATATGAACATTAGTAATAAGCTTTGCATGGTTTGAGATTACCAGGTCCAACAGAGCATCATTCCTAGTTGGGGCCTCAATAAACTGGACCATAAAATTGTCCTGTAATAGGTTTATAAATTTTAGCCCTTTAACCCTTTCACTGCCAAGTTCATACACCTTACGGACCTACAGAAGTTCCTGGAGGTGGCCAAGTCTGTATAGCGTATGGACCTAATTTCTTCCTCTCCTATAAGCTTATGGTCACTTCAATGACCTTAAGCTTATATCAGAATTGTTCAGCAGACTCTGCTGAACAATTATATAACTCTGATCAGCGAATTACAACCCTAAATGTGACCCCCCCATGCTGCCGCATCCCTGTCCCCAGCCACTCAACCTCCACCTCCACTCCCTTTCATCTTAAACTGCCACCCACTCTCCTATCCCCTTCACCCCCCTTCTCTCCCCCCAGCACTGCCCCCCCACACCTGATCTGACCCCCCCAAACTGGATCCCCGCATCCACCATTACTAGCCAGCATCCCTCCTCTGCCACTCCCGACAGCTTTAGGTGCTGCATGGGGCTTGGGGGATCCAGATGTGTCCCCCCCGCCAGTCAGATCACCCCCCCAACTGCCCCCGCACCCCTGCTCCATGGCTGCTCCGAGCGGCATTTCTCCTTCCCCTCCCGCCACCTGCAGCTTCTCCCTGCACTGATCCCCATGATCTATCAGGCTGAGGAGCACGTTGGGGGAAAGGGGGAGTGATGTGGGTGGAGGGGAAGTTGGGGCTTGGTGGGGCTTGATAAACATGTGTTTACCAAGCTCCCCCCTGTAGTAGAGAGGGCACAGGCAGTGATCACTACAGATCGCTCCTAGACCTCCCACTGACACTGACAGCTGATATATAGTAACCAGGGTAACCGGGGTTGTATGGGGTATGGATTTTAGGGGGACCCCAAGCAATTTTTTTTTACATTTTGGTTCGAGGTTCCCCTTAATATTCATACCAGACCCAAAGGGCCTGGTAATGGACTGGGGGGAACCCATGCCCTTTTTTTCAATGCATTTTATCTATATTGTTGAGACCTGACAATTCATTACAGCCGCGATCAGTTTTAAGTGACAATTTTTCCTTTAGAAATGTCATTTTGCTGCGGTACTGTTCTAAACACAGGAAAAATGTGCCACTTTACAGGCATACTATAGACACCCCCCAGGCACATTATTTAAAGGAATATTTCATTTTTATTGTTTCACTTTAAGCACTGGTCCCAAAAAAATGTCCGTTTTTAAAAAAAAAATTACATTGATACATATCCCCAGGTCCCCAAACACTTTTTATGGCAATAACTTGCATATAAGCCTTTTAAATGAGCACTTTTGATTTTTCATGTTAGTGTCCCATAGACTTTAAAGGTGTTCCGGAGGCTTTCGAATTTTCGAACACTGCATATTGTTTGCTATTCAGCGAACAGGCGAACACCTGACTTACGTTCGACTCGAACATCGGGCTCATCCCTAGTCATGAGAGTGAGAGTAGAAGGTAAACTCTCTGTTTGTTAGATGCCGTAAACTCCATGTGTCAATTAGCTGTAAGGCAGTAGTCATCTGGGGTAATTGAGTGTCTTGGCTTTGGGTAGTATATGTTTCTCTAGTGCGTTTTAGGGACCTATCCACACTATTGCACATGGTCATATTAAAATCCCCTCCTACGAGGTGTGGACACTGGGGTGAACTTAAGAGCTGTTCTGAAAATTTGCTGAAGTATCTTTTATCTGGTGAGTTTGGGGTGTAGACATTAGTAATCACCAAATACTTGGATGGGAATTTGATGTGAGCTGAAATCAAATGGCCCTCGACATCCTTATATACTGATACCAAGTCATAGGATAGATTTTTACGGAAGGATCAATACTGCCGCTTTCCGTCCCTTAGCGGCTGATCCTATGACTTTACCTACCCAAAGTTTTTGCATACGAGAGAAGTCATCTTCGAATAGATGGGTCTCCTGTAGCAATGCTACATCAGTTTTAAGACTTTTCAAGTGCCTAAGAATTTTCATTCTCTTGGCTGGGGATCGTAATCCCGTAACATTCCATTAAATTGCTCTCATGTCTTGTGTAGCGGGTTATAGAGATAAGACCTTTTAGTGAATTTTCTGGCTACTTGGAAGGGGGTTGGATGTTTCTTTGGTTATAGAGGTAAATCTGTGGCATGTAGACTGGGGGTTGCTTCCCATATTAAGAGAGAGGATAGGAGAGTAGGATAGGAAAGTAGGGGTGTGGATAATATAGAATCCAATCTCGTACCCCCTAGTGGAATTATCCAGTAGTGGAATTTATTCAAAGTCTTGCACAGTACTTATTTTATAACATCATAGATTGACAAAAGCCTTCAGTCTTTCATCAACAGGTGTTAACTAAGTAGATGTAAGCATTAGCTCTTGGTCTCCTGGGGTAAAAGGATGAGCATATTATCATAAACTGTAGGTGTGTCTGGAGTAGCGGATCTCTCAGTGGTGATGATGGGCTGGGGCAGGTGTAGAGGTTTGTTTTAGCCATTTTGGAGGATCCTTTCTGGGGCTTCTTTGTTCCCTGGGTCCCTGTTTGACTTTATCCGGAAGGTATTAGCTGCTGCTGGTCTGGGTGTTAGGGAGTGTAGGAAGGATTCTGCTTTTTCTGGAGTATGGAATGTAAGTTGTTTCCCATCTGGGGCTTGCAGTTGGAGGATGGCTGGATACACCAATGTAAAGCGGATGTTATTCTCATAGAGCTCTGAGCAGACCGTTTGCAATTTCTTGCGTTTGCGGGACACCTCTGCTGAGTAGTCTGCAAATATTAGGAGCTTGTGCCCTTCAATTTCCACGGAACGGGCTTTCCGAAAATTTTGCAGGATGGCAAGGCAGTCTGCATAAATGAGACATTTGACTATTACTGGTCTGAGGTTCTTGCGATTGTTCGCTGGAGCACCAATACCGTGTGCTCTTTCTTCATTTATAGCGTAGACCTAGAGCTTCTGGGTGGAGGTTGACACAGATGTATAGTAATGTTTCAGGCTTGTATGATTCTGGGAGGCCAATTATTCTTAGTAGGCTTGTGCAATCCATTTTGTAACAAATCGAAATTCGGACGAATTTTGCATCTTTCAGACATTCGGATGCATCTGGATGTCTGAATAAAAAAATAACGAATTTCAACGAATACGAAAGAAATTATAGCGGATATAACGAATGAATTTGACATGATTCGGTAATTCATTAAAGATCTAATGAAACAAAAGGTCAACTCAAAGTAAATCTTACAGTCCAATCAGCTGATTAATTTTGTGCTGGAGGTTGGATTACTGACAAAGTGAGAAGGGTGTTGTATTTTATTTGAGCAGAGGAGAAGAGATATTGATAATTTGGAAACGATTTTCCAAACTACGAATCATTATCACAAATATATACATACATTAATATCGAATTTCAATGAATACGAGCGAAATTATAGCGCATATAACAAATGAATTCGACATGATTTGAGATTCAGTATAACGAATATCAACACTCTACAGAAATAATGAATTATCCGAAAATGTATTAACGTAACATAACGAATATAACAGAATGAAATTATGTATTTTACGAATGACAACGATCAGAAACGATTTTCCGTTATGCACAAGTCTAATTCTTAGATTGTTCCTCCTGTTCTCTAAGGCTCTGTTTCCACTACTGCGAGTTTGTTTTGTTTCGCATGACAAGTCAAAACTCAAGTCGCAGCGACTCCAAAAAGGTTCTTGCACTACTTTGTTCCATCTTCGGTGCGACTTGTTCTCCATAGAAAGGTATTAAGTCGTAATGCAGTCATATGTACATGTCTGACACCGCGACTTTGTTGCGACTTCCATGGAAGTCTACGGAAGCACATGATCTCTGCTCCTCCCAAATACATCACTTCCTATATTGATGTATGTGAGTGTGGAAGACAGCAGGAAGCATGCCTAGGGCTAGAAAGAATAAGCGACAAGTTCATGACAATGAGGAAATTATTAGGCTTGTCAGACAACAGCCGGCAATATATGACCTCAGAGATCCAGGTTACAAAGATCATGAAAAGAAGGAGAGAGCATGGTTGGAAGTGGCTTGCATATATTACGATACCTGGGACTCTTTATCAGCCACAGAACAGTCTTCAAAAAGTAAGTGGTTGATATATGCTGCTTAGCACTTTGTGCCTTGCACCTATTTAAATATTCTGCAACCAATGGGTGTGTGTTAACAATGTGCACTGTGTTTTCTTGGTGGGGACCACTTCTCCTGCCAGGAGATCACAATGGTTTGGCAGGAGGGAATCCCCTGTCAACACTATCTGTGTTGATGATGGAATTTATGTAGTTACTTTCCTGTAACCTGTGGCTGCAGGAAAGTAAATCTGTGTGTGTGTGTGTGTGTGGGCCAGCAAATAATATTTGACCACAGTCCAAATAATATTAAATATTATTAAAGATGGCCCTGTCAACATCCTTCAGCACATGGCAAATTATGCAGGTGTCATGGGTAATATATTTAGCGGTTGTTTTAACACCATCCATATCAATTATGCAGCCTAGCAAATGAATGACCTATAGGCAGTTAATAAAGTTTTTTTTTAAATTTATTATTTGCTTCATATTTTGTAGTGCACTCGTTACAAACTCAAAGACTGCTACAACCGGTACTTAGGAAAATTAAAAGAAGGAAGGAGTGGTTCCGGCTCAAAAAGATTAGCCCCATATGCCCATGCCGGGGATCTTGATTTTTTAAAACCAGTGTTAGAAATGCGAGAGTAAGTTATCAGCAGGCATATGTTACAAATTGTACATATCAAATTGTAATGCTTACTTTAAAAATATGTGATTTGTATTTCAGAACCCAAACAAGCTGGGAAGACAGCACACAGGGTTTGGCAGCAGAAGATGAGTCAGAGGAAGCTGCTGCAGAGGAGGAGCAAGAACAATTCCAAGACAATGTTGACAAGGAACTGTTCGTAGATGAATCAAGGTCAACATCAAACTCAATGAATGAGGAGGATGCAGAACCAGGGCCTAGCAATGTCTCTAGGCCTTTGCGAAGATCTTCAAGGGGTAGTGCCCGGCCTGTGAAACCCATGGATAGAATTTTAGATGCAGTCAGTCAGATGTCCAATACAGTGGCTGAAAACCAGTGTGAAGACACAGCATTTCTCACTGTAATTTTAGGCATATGTAAATAGGTACCCCCTGAGAAAAAATATGCACTCAGGATGGCTTTGATGTCAACTGCTCAATCATTTGTGGGTGAGGGGCCAACAACATCCTCAGCATATATGCAACCCCCCTTCCCCAATATTCCCCTTATCAACAATACCCTCACTTTCCAAGTACACAGTATGCTCCACCAATAAACCGTCCATACTGTGACCAGTATGGTAATATGCTGAATCCCTCAAGGCCACGCATGTTGCATCCAATTCCTGCCCCCACTACCTCTACCCTTGGCCCCCCAACCACTCACCAACTTAGGCAGCCTACACCCAGTCAGGTTCCGCCTTTTCTTGAAAGGAAATATTACCCTGGTCCATCAGTGGATTTCCCTGGACCAACCAATAGTTCAGTTTCCAGGACCACTGAAAACAAAACATACGAGCAATTGTAATTTTCTATTATTTTTGCTGTGGGTTTAAGACTTGTTCTATATTTTTTGGTTGGTTGTGGATGCCAAAACAACAACAGTTGAATTTTTGAATTCATGGAACTTATTTCTTTATTTTTGCCTTCTTACAAAAAGATTTGGCTTGTAAAATAGATTCAGATTATATATTTTATTTTTTTATGACTTTTATTTTTGTGTTGTTTAAAGTGAAATATTTTATTATTTTAATATTTGTTTTGCTTGTTAAAAAATAAAAAAAAATGGTGTAGTTCACCAAAACAAAAACAAAAAAAAAATTTTGGTGCATTCTTGCACAAAATTCAGGAAAATAAAAATTATTCTGGTTACAATATGCATTTTCTACTTATCCTTTTTTCGAATTTGTGTTAAAGACCTGTTATTCTGCATTTGGATGCAATGAAACATAACAGACATCTAAATAATATTACAATAAAATGCATGACATACATTATGCAATGGCATCCTGCTGCCAGGGGACAGAACCAGCAGCAGGCATAAAATACGACGAGAATCCCTCACGCACAGTGGCACCCCTACTGGCACTCCATTGTGCACCTTCCAGATCGTGCATGAGGGAATCTTCAAAAAGATAGGCATCACGTATTCTAACAAAATTATGAAGCACACATGCTGCTTTTACTGCAGAAATTGCATTCTCAAGTTTTAAATTAATCGGTGTATGTAGCAAACGCCACTTGTTGGCTAAAATGCCAAATGAACATTCTACCACTCGTCTTGCCCTGGTTAACCGGTAATTGAAGATTCGCTTCTCTTCACTCAGACACCTATTGGAATAAGGCCTTAATAGATGCTCACTGAGAGCAAAGGCCTCATCCCCAACATACACAAATGGCATTGGCGGCCCATTTGTTCCTGGCAACGGACAGTCCTGTGGCAGGTCCAGACCATTTTCCCTCAACATTCTTCCAAACGATGATCTTTGGAAAATACTGGAGTCTGAGCTGCTGCCATATGATCCTATGTCTATATAGCTAAAACAATAATTGGCATCAGCCACTGCTAGTAATACAAAAGAAAAATATTTTTTGTAGTTAAAGTATTTGGTTTCACTGCCGATGGGCATCACTACCCTCATATGTTTTCCGTCAATTGTCCCGAGACAATTCGGGAAATTGCAATGATCCCAGAAAACTTCCACTATCTTGCACCAATCTTCGCAAGTGGGCTTCTTCAGGACCAAATCCCTAAGGACATTCCAGATGTCTCTGCAGGTATCGTGGACAATATTGCTGACAGTAGTTTTGCCAACCAAAAACTCATAATGCATACTTGCAAAGGAATGTCCAGTTGCCAGGTACCTAAAATGGAACAGTACATACAGTTTATTATAATGATACATATTTACACTAAGCTACTTCAATAAACTAACAAAAATGAGCTAGGAAGGAGGTGCCTGAGGAAGTGAAGGAAGAAGAGGAGCAGGGGAAAGACACTGGTAATGTAGAGGGAAAGTTAATATTGTAAAAGCAATCTCACACACAATTACATGCTAGCATTTATTTTTTTACTTCATGTAAAGAGGATGAAAGAATGATGTGGATATCCAAATGCCACATATAAGTTAAGAAGAAGAAAAAGTAGGTATGAAAAGTTACCTCAATGTTATAATGAGTCTTTCAACAGCTGGAATACTCCTTCGGAAACTTGTGTTTTGTCGCTCTAGATGGGCTAGAGAGCAAAGCCAACAATTCATCAAAACTGTAAAGAGAAAAAATATGGCTATTATCTACATTGACCATGTAAAAATCAAACATTTAAAAATCGAGTTCCATTTTTTTAACAATTTGATCAGGTTATAGTTAACACTTCTAGCTATTCAAACCTAAAAATTATAAAAAGTCATACTGACCAGGCATATACACATTTTCATAAATATATCTGGCAGCATTTGCAAGTTGACATCGAAAAATGTTCTCACCTTCTAATTGACATCCTTGTGTAGTTGAAGAATTTGTCTTCATGAGCACAGAGGTCGTTGTAAAGGATCTCAAACTGGCCTCTCACTTCCCTTTGGGCGATGATGGGATGGATCCAAAACCTATGCCTTCTCCTTCTCCGGTTATCCTCCTCTTCTTCATCTATAAATGCTGCTACCGCAGCCAAAATGACTGCTGACCCAACATATTGCATAGCCAACATGTTTGCTAACAAACATACAACACGTGACAATGAAAGAGGAAGGGGAAATAACTAAGCAGGATAAGGAATTACATCACTATGACTAAATCGCAGAACATCCAAGTCGCACAAAGTCGTTTTTAAAGTCGCAACAAATCGCACCACAAATCACATCTCAAAGTCGCTGTGTAAATCACACGACTTTGGGGACGCACTAGTGGAAACATAGCCTAAGTCTTCAATTTTGTCATGAAGGAGTTGTTGTGCCTGTGTGTACTGCTCCATTGCTGCAGTGGTTTGGTACTGGTCATCTTCCAGGGATGATATACAGTATGCTGCTCAGCTTCTGTGAGCCTATGAGAGTGATCCCCAGCTCCTTCCTAAACTGTAAAATACCTACCACAACTGCTCTGTCCACAGCTGCTGTGATAGTAGGGGACAGAAGAGCTGCCACCACTTGGGCTATTTTCCCATGAGAGTCCTGGGGTTCCTGGATCCCCATCTCACATTCCTCCATGTTGTCAATCACCTCCCTCTGATCCGCCATATCTCCTGTCATGGAGCACTGTGAATTCTGTTAGGGAGATGCTGCAGTGGCCATTTTAGGATCTGAGACAGCCTGTGTGGGGGACGTGTGCCGCAATCGAGATCCTGAGTGGGACCGGGGTTGAGAGAGGTACCGCTCCATGCTGCTAGCTGTGGGGGACTTGCAGAGCAGATCCGGCGATATAGGGGCTGCCCTGGGAGTTTGTATGGAGGTTTTCTCTGCGAGTCAGATTCCACTCTCTATCCACTAACATGCTTCTTCTACTCTTCCTTCTCACATTGGTGCTCTCTATCCTCAAATTATCCTTACTGTACCCCTTCTTTCTACCCCACAGCCTACACATATCATCCTCACTCTTACCCTCTCCCTACTATTGCACCCATCACCTCCTGCAAATACTGAACCCACATGCTGACCTAAACACCAGGAGATATGTTTGCTCATACACATCCCACTCCCATCTTACTTTCCCTACCCTCAGCTTCCCCCTCCCCCTTCTCCTTATCTCTGGGGACATTTCTCCAAATCCTGGCCCTCCATTTCCATTTTCTAACTGCAATCCACATATCTGGCTCCCCTCCTCCTCTGGCAACAGCCGCAATCTATTCAGTTTAATTTTTATCCCTCTGTTTCCAAAAACCAGCCCCCCCAATCTCATCTTTTGAATGCCCGCTCCATCTGTAACAAGCACACATCTGTGCATGACCCTTGTATCTCTCATTGCTTACTCATACTCACCATAACTGAAAGCTGGCTTCAAGATTTTGACTTGGCTTCTCTTGCTGTACTCTCCCATGGTGGCCTCAACTGGACTTACTCCACCAGACCCAATGGATGGAAAGGAGGGGGAGTTGGATGCCTTCTATGTCCGCAGAGCACCTTCCAAGTTCTTCCTACCCCTCCCTCTCTATCCCTCTCTTCTTTCGAGACGTACTGTATTTGTCAGTTTCTCCCATTTCTCTGAGAATTGCAGCAATTTATTGGCCTCCTGTACTAGTTTTGCACTTTTTTGATAACGCTGCTTCCTGACTACCCTACTCTCTCTCTATGAAATACCCATTATCATTCTTGGGGACTTCAACATACCTGTTAATGTTAATAGCACAGCTACAGCTCAACTTCTCAATTTAACCTCATCTTTTGACCTAACACAATAGACACACACTTCCACTCACTCCAATAGTAATACCCTCAACCTTGTTTTCTCCCATCTCTGCACTCCTGGCAACCTCACCAACACCCCCTTTCCTCTCTTTGCTCACAACTTGATCAGTTTCACATTATCCTTGTCTCCAACCACCTATCCCTCCAAGCAGCAAACAACTACTTGTAGATACCTCCACCACTTTAACCCTTCTCTTCTCTATTCTGCTACTGACCACTTCTATGACAAAATCTCTCCCCTGCCCTGTCCTGACCTGGCCCCCTCTGTCTACAACAGTTCAATCTCATCCACACTGGACACACTTGCTCCTCTAGCTACACGCAGAATCAGGACCCAACAGTTACAACCCTGGCAAACCAACAACACCAGAAATCTCAAGAGACTTTGCCATGCTCTTGAATGACTGTGGCATAAAAACCAAATCCCTGCAGCACTTTACCCTATATAAATCTGCCCTCCTTAAATAAAATTCCAGCCTCCATGCTGCCAAACAAACCTACTTTGTCTCTCTTAATAATACCTTGCCATTCAGTCCCCGTCTGATTTTCTCTACCTTTAACTTTCTGCTTTGTCCCCCACCCTCTCAAACTCACTCACTGCTGAAAAGATTGCCAATCACTTACAAAACAAAACTGATGCAATACATGAGGACACCTCCACTGTACATACATCTTCCCCACTCGACATACAGTACCTTGTCTAACAGCACAGTCAACACTCTGCTCTTTTGAACTTGCTATTACTAAAGAGGTTACACAACTTTTCTCAGATGCCCACCTAACCAATTGTCGCCTGTATCCTGTTCCCTTACAACTACTATGGTTATCCTCTTATTTTATCCTATGCTCCCTCACATCTTTAATCTTTCCCTCTCTAGTGGTACCTTCCCCTCCCCTCTAAAGTGTGCACAGATCACTCCTATATTTAAAAAGCCCTCATTGGACCCCACCAACATGAACAACTTAAAACCCATCTCATTGCTCCCATTCACCTCTAAACTTATAGAAGGCTTAGTCTACAACCATCTTAGCTCCTACCTCAGTGAAAATAACCTTTTTGACCCCTTACAGTCTGTCTTTCACTTGCAGCACCCCACAGAAACTGCCTTACTGAACTCAGTAACAATTTACTAACTGCTAAAACTAATAGCCACTACTCCATACTCCTACTACTTGACCTCTCTGCAGCCTTTGATACTGTTGACCACCTTCTCCTTCTCAATAAACTATGTTCCCTTGGCCTCCAAGATTTTTCTCTATCCTGGCTCTCCTCTTACCTATCACGGTGCTCCTTCAGTGTTACCTACAACTCTGTCTCCGCCTCTCTATTTCCTCTTTCTATAGGGGTCCCCCAAGGCTCTGTTCTTGGACCCCTTCTTTTCTCTATCGACACATCCTCCCTTGGTCACTTGATAACCTTACACAGCTTCCAATACCATCTCTACGCCCATGACACCCATATATATCTGTCTACTCCTCACCTCACTCCTTTGGTCTCCTCTCGCATCCTGCCCATCTTCAAGACTTCTCCAGAGCCTCTCCCATCCTCTGGATCTCTCTATCTCAATCTGTCCAGCTATATCCTACTCTGGCTGCCTTCAGGCGATCCCTGAAAACTCATCTCTTCAGGGAAGCCTATCACGCCTCCAACTAATCTTTAATCACTTCCATCAGCTCATTCCCAACAGTTACATCCTTTTGTACCACTTGCCCCACTCTATTAGCTTGTAAGCGCTTTTGAGCAGGGCCCTCTTAACCCTCTTGTATTTTATTGTATTGTAACTGTACTGTCTCCCTTTTATATGGTAAAGTGCTGCATAAATTGTTTTTCGTATATAAATCCTGTATAATATTAATAATAATAATAATAATAATAATAATAATAATCTCAGAGTCTAGTTTTCTTCAAGTGAGAGTTAAACAATAACTAGACACAGACCAAGCAGGCAGAGCAATTATGAGATAGATCACATTGCAGTCTTTCATCACATTAGCAGCCCCAAATTTGTGATGCAACACAGAGGAAATGGCGAGGCATACATTTTGACATGATAAAAAAGCTGCCTGATCTTTTAGCGAACATGGACACACTAGGTGAATGAATCAATGAACAAAGGAGGATCAATCAGCCATGTCACTACAAACTGCAGCCACAACAAATGAGCCCATCATTACAAGGAAAGTTAGACAAACACAGGGAATATAGAGTAATATCTAATTAAAACATCAAAACATTTGAAAGTGCACAATGTCTTTAAACATTTTAAGGGTCTCCATCCATTAGGTAGAAAAAATTACATTTCAAATTTTGCATATTTACCTGACTAAAATACAAGAAACATTAAAAATTCATAAAATGATTACACATAGCATATATTTTAATCTTGAACATAATAAATATGGGTAAAATACTATACATTTCCCTTAAATGTATAGATTTATTTACTGTCAGAGACAGTTTTATGCAGAAGACCTGATATTTTCAATTTTATTCAGATTCAGTTTTCCTGTATTAATCAGACAAGAATGTGTAGTAAGTAAGCATTTTATAGAGGACAACCAGTGGAGAATTTCCATTGTTTAGATCATTTGCCACTGAAAGCATTTTATTTTGCGTTATGAAAAACATATCCATGCATATTGCTCTTTATTTTCATTTGTTCATGCTTACCAAAATAAATCATATGTGTGCAGATAAGCATCTGTAATCCCATACTATCATCCTGCCTTCCCTTACTGTTTTATACATTCATCATGGAAAAATAAATGTATGTATCTTATGATACAGATCTCATTTAAGTCAATATTGCAGGCCCCCCAGCAAGGAGTAAATATCTTTATATTTCCAGGCTGCCCTTGCTTCTACAAATGCCTGGAATCTAATGTAATGGAAATAAATTTAGACAATATGGGTTCTTACACTCAACAGATAAAGTGACTGATGTTAAATAGATTTATTTTGTTGATGAGTTATATGACATTTGAAAGCAAAATGCTGAAGCTCATAAGATTTTTAAAATGTCACTGAGCCTCACTATTATTTGTACATTCAAATAAGTTGAAAATTTCCAGTTTGCATGCCTGCAATAGGAAATTGTATATACAGTGGGGACGGAAAGTATTCAGACTCCCTTAAATTTTTCACTCTTTGTTATATTGCAGCCATTTGCTAAAATCATTTAAGTTAATTTTTTTCCTCATTAATGTACACACAGCACCTCATATTGACAGAAAAACACAGAATTGTTGACATTTTTGCAGATTTATTAAAAAAGAAAAACTGAAATATCACATGGTCCTAAGTATTCAGACCCTTTGCTCAGTATTTAGTAGAAGCACCCTTTTGATCTAATGCAGCCATGAGTCTTTTTGGGAAAGATGCAACAAGTTTTTCACACCTGGATTTGGGGATCCTCTGCCATTCTGCCTTGCAGTTCTGTCAGGTTCTGTCAGGTTGGATGGTAAATGTTGGTGGACAGATATTTGTAGGTCTCTCCAGAGATGCTCAATTGGGTTTAAGTCAGGGCTCTAGCTGGGCCATTCAAGAACAGTCATGGAGTTGTTGTGAAGCCACTCCTTTGTTATTTTTGCTGTGTGCTTAGGGTTATTGTCTTGTTGGAAGGTAAACCTTCAGCCCAGTTTGAGGTCCTGAGCACTCTGGAGAAGGTTTTCCTCCAGGATATCCCTGTACTTGGCCGCATTCATCTTTCCCTCGATTGCAACCAGTTGTCCTGTCCCTGCAGCTGAAAAACACCCCCACAGCATGATGCTGCCACCACCATGCTTCACTGTTGGGACTGTATTGGACAGGTGATGAGCAGTGCCTGGTTTTCTCCACACATATCGCTTAGAATTAAGGCCAAAAAGTTCTATCTTGGACGTATCAGACCAAAGAATCTTATTTCTCACCATCATGGAGTCCTTCAGGTGTTTTTTGCAAACTCCTTAAGGGCTTTCATGTGTCTTGCACTGAGGAGAGGCTTCCGTCAGGCCACTCTGCCATAAAGCCCCGACTGGTGGAGGGCTGCAGTGATGGTTGACTTTCTACAACTTTCTCCAATCTCCTGACTGCATCTCTGGAGCTCAGCCACAGTGATCTTTGGGTTCTTCATTTGCTCTGACATGCACTGTGAGCTGTAAGGTCTTATATAGACAGGTGTGTGGCTTTCCTAATCAAGTCCAATCAGTACAATCAAACACAGCTGGACTCAAATGAAGGTGTAGAACCATCTCAAGGATGATCAGAAGAAATGGACAGCACCTGAGTTAAATATATGAGTCCCACAGCAAAGGGTCTGAATACTTAGGACCATGTGATATTTCAGTTTTCCTTTTTAATAAATCTGCAAAAATGTCAACAATTCTGTATTTTTCTGTCAATATGGGGGGGGGGGGGGGTTTAATGAGGAAAAAAATGAACTTAAATGATTTTAGCAAATGGCTGAAATATAACAAAGAGTGAAAAATTTAAGGGGGTCTGAATACTTTCCGTCCCCACTGTATGATATTACCCAACACATATTAGAACCCAGATGCCTTGTATGCTGAGGATTTCTGATTATTTTATGAAAAATCCATGCTGTATATAATTTAATGTTGGTATATGCTGATATGTGCTGATTAGGGTCATCTTCCAATGTAAAATGTTTCTAAAGATAGAAATTACCTTGGAAGAAAAAAAGTTAGAATCCCTAGGAAAGAGCATCAGACATAGTGCCAGAACCCCATTAAAGTCTATGTGAGCTGAATCTTGTAATATTTTATGGTCTTTTTCAAGGCCAATTTGCAAGCTTTTGTTAAAGAAAATGTATTGGTAGCAGTATAGTAGGGGACATTTATGAAAAAAAGTGTTTTAAAAATGCTGTTTAGCGGGGAGGTGGCCTTTTAATGTGGCTTAAAGGGCAATATTGAAAATAAATAAATCATTTAAACACACTTGGGAGGGCGTGGCCTGGACCGACATGGCATAGGGAGCAAAGAACGAGAGCTTTGCTTGCCCATCATCCGAACTAACAGATCCTGGAGTTAATACTACTTGCTTCTCACCCACATTTGGACTCCCTGTCTTCCCCAGCCCTCAGGGATCATGTCGCCGCCAAAGCAAAAAATGGATCCGGCCGCAAAGCTGGCTAAGTACAGGAACACTGACAAGGAAGCAGGGGGAGAAAATGGTGCCGGCCCCTCTCCACATGCAGACCCGGCGGCGGAGGACACGGCACGGGTGCTCGAGGCAATGGATTGTAAGAGCACCCTGACTAGTAAGATCGAAGAGGTCAAGGTGGATGTGTCATTAATACGCCAGGATCTACAAAAACTGAGAGATCGAGTCACGGAGGCTGAAGCCCGTATCAGCCGTGTGGAGGACAAGGTGCTGCCATTGCAAGTACACACTGAACGCTTGCAACATCAACTAAACATGGTGCTAGCTAAACAAGACGATATGGAATCATCTGAGGAGGTGCAACTTGCGTTTTATAGGCCTGCCTGAGGGCTCGGAGGACTACGATCCCCCCTCATTTCTAGAGAATCTGCTGATTAACACATTTGGGAGAGCTGAGTTTTCTACCACCTTTGTGGTCGAACAGGCACACAGGCTAGCGGCTAAACCCCCCCCTCAAGGTGCACCGCCAAGAACATTTATTGCTAAAATGCTTAACTTTCGTGACTGGGACGCTGTTCTCAGGCTGACCAGACTAAAGGGTAACATTCCCTTTAAAAACACAGAAATCAAAGTATTCCCGGACTTCTCGGTGGTGGTCCAAAAGAAGAGGGCCCTGTTTACAGAGGCGAAACGTCAGCTGCGGATTCGCCACTATTCCTACGCAATGCTCTTTCCGGCGCGGCTCCGGGTTGTCAGCGAGGATAGAGCACACTTTTTCGATACACCTGAAGCTGTCTTCACGTGGCTGGAGAACAAGGCAGCTCCAAATCGTGATCCTGCCTGAAACTGCTACAAGACCTACCCCTGAGATGGATTATGATCTGATGTGGATATATATCTTCTGGAGATCTTGCAGCTTTAACATCCTACAGGTACTGTGACAAGCGCATATGACAACACCTCTCCCCAAATTTTTTCAGTCGCACACACACTCTTTCTGCATAAAGACTGCCTGATCCCCGGACCCTGTGGACTTTCTCATCCACAATAGATGTACCCCTGGGAAATACAGAGATTCATGCCATTATACCCACCCATATGTATTGTGTGTGTCCCCCTGCGGATGGGCCTGGACAGGGGCCCAACAGAAGTATATGCAGTATGACTCGAACTCCCAAATCCTGCAGGCAAGCTGCTACCCGTTAAGACACTTGAATTGGAGAATATGGTTATGTACCCTAGATCGGTGCTTTTGCCCCTGATGCTTCTGCTTGCCTTGCAGCGAACTATCGCTCCCCTAGTCATGGGTGTCCCTCTGGATCCTGTTAGTTTTTTCTTTTTTTTTCACAGTAACAGTTGCCTTTGGGCGCAAGTAATGTTTCCCTGGCATTCCCGGCCTCAGCAAACTGCATTTGTTTTTTATTGGATGCATTGCCTACCCGGGTATGCTAGAGTGTTGATACAGTTAAGATCAGATTGGTCTGATTGGTTTAATGTTTGGTTTATGTATTACATGCTGAAGAGTAATAGATCGTGGTGTTTACTTAATAATATAATGGCCTCGCAATACGACCAGTACATCAATGGTCCCTATATACAAAATGCTGGGAAACCCCATCTGCCCAACCCTACCTGCCCCGCTGTGGGATTGGGGGGGCTGCGGGCCCCCTCACCTATGGTATTGTTGGTGACGTTATGGACATTGGACATACAGCACACAAATACAAACACTTGTTAACATGCTGGATGTCAAATGTCTAACGTGGAATGTGAGAGGTCTCAGGGCAAAGCCCAAACGTAATGCAGTATTAGCATATCTCAAGACCCAACATGCAGACATCATGGTATTGGTGGAGACCCATCTCACAGGCCAACTTCAAATGACACTTAAGAAGCCCTGGGTGGGATGGCTCTATCAGGCCCGTTAGTCTGCCAATTCCAGGGGCGTTGCTATACTAGTGGCAAAAACAGTACAATTCGTGTTACTTACCCTCAGGTCTGACCCCCAGGGTAGGTTTCTATTTTTACATGCTAAGGTGAATGGCCTAGAAATGTTAATTTTAGCATTCTATGTACCGCCTCCCTTTCAATTTAGCGTCATACATGAGGGGCTAGCGTTTATATCTCAATTTCCTACCATCCCTGCGATGTGGTTAGGCGATTTTAATAACATTATGAATAGGGATTTAGACCGCATATCAATGACACCCCATGATCAACCAACTCAACCACACACTAGGTTTGGCAAGATAATCACGGATCTAGCCCTTATAGACACCTGGAGACACCGTAACCCATCAGAAAAAGCATACTCCTGTTTCGCCACATCCCACAATACCATGTCATGTATTGACCTCATTCTGATCTCTGGTACCCTTATTCCCCTGCTTCGAACGGTAGGATTTAACCCGCGTATCCTGTCAGATCATGCCCCATACTGGATTACACTTAGGATCGACTCTCCCCCCAGGTCATACAGTTGGAAGCTTAACCCATTTTGGCTCACAGTTGTTCCTGACCTGGGGGAGGTGGACAGTGAATGGGACTTTTTTTTTCACACGAATAGTAGCACAGCACCCCTAGAGGTAATATGGGATACATTTAAATCCCATGCCTGAATGATCCTATCGCAGCGGATCTCCCGTTATCCTAAGACTTCCTCCCAGGTTCTTAGACAAGCAGAACAATCCCTTGTAGAGGCAGAAAAGAATTTCACAGACGACCCAACTACATCTACAGCAGATCAACTAAAATTACAATCCAGAATAGTAAACAACTTATATTTTGAAAAAGCCAATAGGAAAAATCTATTATAACAAGCAAAGGCATTATGAATGCGGAGAACGGGTGGGTCGTCTCTTGGCTTATTTAGCACATTTAGATCACAGACCTCCTACGGTAGTGGCACTTCGCGATGCAACCGGTGGGATTTTGACCGACCCTGATGAAGTAGCTGGGGAGTTCCGCTCCTTCTTCGCATCCCTATACTCCTCTAATGCTAATACTTCCGTAGAAGAGATAGTGTCGCTGTTATCTAATATAGAACTACCCTGCCTCACTCAACCCCAGGTAGATCAGCTGGAAGCCCCTATTTCCGAAAGCGAAATAACAAAGGCAATTTCCCTGTTCAACCCATCAAAAGCACCGGGGTCAGATGGACCCTTGGAGTTCTACACAGCATATAGTGAGACATTGATTCCCAAACTTCATGAATTATTTTCCCATATTTTTGAGTCTGAGTTTTTACCCTGTCCATGCATGAAGCAAATATAGTATTGATACCCAAACCTGGCAAAAATCCAGAATTCCCAGAGTCCTATCGCCCAATATCCCTTCTTCAATTGGATGTAAAGATACTGGCCAAGATCCTGGCGCTTCGCTTAAACGAGGTGATCCTCTCACTAATCCACCCGGACCAAACTGGGTTTATGCCTGCAAAAAACACGGCATACAACCTACGCAGACTCCATGTGAATGTTCAGGCTGAACACAACGCCATGGGCTCTAGAGTGGTGGTGTCTCTTGATGCCGCAAAGGCGTTCGACTCGGTTGAGTGAACGTACCTATGGGAATGCCTCGCAAAATTTGGATTTGGACCCAGGTTCATTAAATGGATCCAACTATTATATCAAAGCCCATGTGCCAGGGTCTTGGTCAACGGAAAAGTTTCTGATCCATTTCCTCTCTCCAGGGGCACTCGGCAAGGGTGTCCACTTTCTCCCCTGCTATATGCATTGGCGGCGGAACCTCTTGCCACCTCCCTTAGAACGCACCCAAGCATTGAAGGACTTGCCCGTGGAAACCTGCTGGAAAAGATAAGTCTGTATGCTGATGATATGCTACTATACCTTGCAGATGCAGGCTCATCTTTGCAGTTGGCCCTGGAGGTAATCCAAAACTTCGGTAGATATTCAGGACTGAAGATCAATTGGGATAAATCCCAAATCCTCCCAATAGATGTCAGCGTACCAACCAACAAGAACAATCTCGCTCCCCACTCCTTAGGGTTAGTGCTATGACGTACCTAGGAATTGTGATAACTCGATCGCCAGAAGAATACGTTCGCCTTAATATAGAACCCCTTATAGTAGTATTGAAATGCAAAACACAGATATGGGCTAAATTACCCCTTGGGGTGATGGGACGGGTAAACCTTATTAAAATGGTCCTCCTCCCTAAATTCTTATATGTACTGTGGCACGCTCCGATATATTTACCCTTGAGGATCTTTAAATCTATTGAAGCCATTCTTAACTCATTTGTTTGGGGATCGAGCCGTCACAAATTGTCCTGGCAAACTCTGAAAAAACCGACGGAAATGGGCGGTGCGGCGCTACCCGATTTTAATCTTTACTACTTGGCGGCGCAACTGTCTCATTTTTTCCATTTAGACAAGCATGATAAAGGCCGCTGTTTAGCCCTGCTCTGTGTTCCGCATGAACGTAGAGTTTCGCACCCTTTCCAGACTCTTTTTAAAGGCACTAATAAAATAGATAACAGAAAGGGACTACTATATCATTACTGTAGGGTTTGGGAAGTAGTGAAACATAAGCTCAAAATGCCATCTACGCACTCTCATACGCCCCTATGGGATAATCCTGACCTGGGAGAGCTCCTAAAAGTGCCAAATCCTGAATTATGGCTTCACTATGGGGTAGGATTTCTGTCGGACGTCTATTGTGATAATGTCCTAAAATCGTTTCAGCAACTCAAAACAGACTTTGGCCTTCCAAATGCTATGCTCTTTCGTTATTTTCAACTCCGTCATGCCCTCAGAGCTCAATTTGGTGGGACCCCTCCCGCTGTAGAACAAATGGATGTCCTATATATTATGTTGGGATCTGACCATCGCAAACTCATCTCAGGGTTCTACAACTCTCTGCTAAGACCCATAGCAGTTTCAATTGCATATAAATTAAAAGACCTTTGGTCAGGAGATGTGGGGGGGGGCTAGAGGATGATGAATGGGAAGACGCCCTAGAAACTTGCAAAAAAGTTTCCACCAAATTGTCGGGTCGTCTCACACATTTATATATTCTACATAGGTCTTATCTAACCCCTCGTCGCATAGCCAAATACAAACCCAGTCAAAATCCAAATTGCCCCCGATGTGATAATTCTTCCAGTACCTTCTTTCACCTTCTTTGGCTGTGTCCAGCAATACAAGATTATTGGTCCCAGATAGTTAAGTTTATCCATGACTAAATGGGCTCTCCCCTCACACTATGCCCCAAACAGTGCTTATTAGGGGTGTTCCCAGACCCTGATTCAGATAAATTTCATAAGATATTTCTCCAGGAGTCATTGTTCATAGCTAGACTACTAATAGCCAGAAAATGGATGCAAACTACTCCCCCAACACTTCGCGAATGGATATCTACTATTAATAATGTTCTGCCGTATAAAAAAGAAATCTATGCCCATAGGGGATGTCCGACCAAATACGGCAAAGTGTGGGACACCTGGTTGGAAAACGCATCCACCTGTAATACACTTTAAGAATAATACATCTAGGGGCTTAAGAATCTTATTGAATCACAAAATTTGTGTGATGTCCCCTTAGGGTACAATTGCTCAAATGTAGGTCATATGCAAATGTGTATATGAATGTATGGCTTAATATCTTCGCTGCGCAGACGTTTTGTATTGTCTTTTTTCTCTAATGTTTTCTTTTTCCTCCTCTTTTTTTTCTTTTTTTCTTTGCTGTAACCTGAATAATATGTCACTGTACCATGGATCTATAAATCCTGTATGTAATTTACTCTTCCAATAAAAACACCACGTTAATTGTAAAAAAAATAACACACTTGGGGTAAGCTTTATGCCTCCACATGAAGTTTCACATCACTGTGATGTAGGACTGCAAAAGTGACATTTGCAGCAAGCAATAGATACAGTATATATTAAAAAAATTGGGTTGGAAGCTTTGGGTGACATTTGTGTTAAATACATATCATGTTACACATGCATTGTTGCTTGTTTTCCCTTTAAATAGTTTTGTTCTTTTCCTACTCTGTAGCTAGGGGATGCTCTGTGTAGTTAGTCCCACCCTTCTTCCACATGCTTTAGTCTCCATTCATCACATGTTTTCTATTCTGCTGGAGCTAGACACGCTATGATTTTTTGACCTATCTGACATTCATCTATGAAGATCTGAACACGTTTTTGGTTAAAGCTTTCTGCTGTCTGCAGGATGTCATTTGGATTGAGCCACTGTCTGCCAGGCTACTAGACTGTAAGTTAATTTATCTCACCACAACTGGATCAGTTATAGAACTCATACTTTCAGTATTTAGATTGCTGAAGCAGAGAACAGCGCAAGCATCAAATGCTCACATAAGTAAATCCAATATTATTTAAAAATTTTGGGATTGAAACGTGTGAAAAAGTCACTGTTGTGCTAATTAGTGCTCTCATCAACCTGACTTACTGTTATCCTAACCAATTGAACTCGATGGTTTTACCCCCCTCATGACCAGAGCATTTTTTGCTATTCAGCACAATGCTATTTTAACTGGTAAATGCGTTGCCGTGGAACTCTGTATGCACATGAATCTTTTATCATTTTTTCACACAAACAGAGATTTCTTTAGGTGGTATTTGATCACCACTGTGTTTTTTATTTTTTGCAATATTAATGAAAAAAAAATTAAACAAAAATAATATTTTCCCAATAAAATTAGATTTCTTCATAAATTTAGACCAAAATGTTGAGGATATGTGGAAAATGCTTCTCATGCAGCCGGATCACTGCATCTGGATTTGGGGTTTGGGCCACAACACCTTCTGAATACAAAAAGGGCGTAATGATCGCTTCCTGAAATTTTAGGAAAGATCCAGTTCTTCCTGCTTTGTAAATTACAAAAGCATTATATATAGCCAATTGAAATGAATAAATAGACGCTTTTTTGTACCAATGTCTTGGGTCAGGTTCACATGTGTGCAAATTGGATGTAGGTATCCTTGCATCCAATTTGCATAACATGCGAGCGTGACTGGCTCTCGATGGACCCGGTTCACACAGGTCCGGGACGGCTGTGGTCAACATTCCAAAAGGGTCCTGTGTGTTTCAGTCCAATTCAGGTGCAAATTCAGGCAAAAATTCTGACCTGATTCGCACCTGAACTGGTGAACAAGAACACACCGGACCACATGCTGGGAACCGCGCCACACATATGTGAACCTGGCCTAGCTCTGCAGGTAACTAAATACAGCTTTATCATTTGGTTGTTAAAATCTATGCCTCACATATAAAAATTATAATCTTGTACACAGAGAGTGCTTTTCAGCTACACCAGATGTTGTGCTAATTTGGACCATTGTATTTGTGTGAATGGAAGGCACTCTTCCTAAACAAAGGTGGCAGCATAGTCCCATATTACCCTGCAACTGCCCCCCCCCATGTAGTCTGGGCATTTGGTGGGGCTCCTTTTCACTGTCTTTTCCCTCATAAGCTTTAAATCTGTATGTATGTATAGGCTTTTGCCTTTTCATAGAGCTTATGCAGTTTGACCCCATATCTGGCATGCTTGCTGGGGAGATACTGCTTGATTGCAAGGCAGCCAGTGAAATATATGAGAGACTCTATGCAGATGTTTTTGTGGAGCGTATATCCATGTGCAAATTTACACACAATTTACAGTTACCTAGTGCGACTTATGGGAAAAAAAGCTCCTGGCTTTCAAGGACTGCTTGAACCGCTAGAAATAAAATTTATCTGCTAGTGCTAGCAGAGATCAGGCTTCATCTTTCTAACATTGTGGTTTTGTGTGCAATGTATCAGAGATGGCTGTGACCTAATGAAACTGCACTTGTTGGGAGGGGGGCTAAACACAAGTGCTGGCAGATATTGGAGCTGATCCTGCTAATGCTGTGGTTTTGGTTACACTATACTAAGGGGGACACTAGTATAGTTCTGTTTGTGATCAATATATTGATCCATACAGACACTATACTGGCAATGGTGGTAATCAGCGACCTCTAGTGTGAGTCCAATAGTGTGGGGGCAATCTATCGCTAATTGACCCTAGCTGGGAGGGATGCCAATAGACCCTTATGCCATTTGATGTCACAAGTAGGGATGGGCTGAACACCCCCCTGTTCAGTTCGCAGTAGAACACCGGAACAGGGGAAATGTTCTAACCCGAACAGAGAACCCCATTGAAGTCTATGAGAGCTGAATTTGAAAAATTAAAAGTGCCATTTTGAAGGCTTATATTCAAGTAATGATTAAAAAGAAGAAGTTGGGACATTAAATGAAGCACCTGGGGAAAAAGTGCCTCCATCTCTGTCAATTGCAATAAAGAGGGTTTTTTTTTGGACTTTGAATGCGGCACTTGAAGGAACCGGATATGGAATCAAAGATATTTATTAAACAAATACATATGGCATGGCACTTCCAATTTTATGAATGCTTCAATGTGAATAGTTTGCTAGTATAACACCCATGGCCCAATACAATACATCCATATACATCTATATATCTATATATAAAGATATACACCACTTTTGTACCAGATTTCCCTCTTTGGGAAACACACAGGTATTCCACTGGGAGCTTGCTTTTGTCACAGTGTTTTTTACAGCCACACCATTCTTTTCCTTTTTTTATATCATTCATTTATTTCCTATCTTTGTGTTACCGCATGGTAGTTTCCATGTAAACATTTCACTTAATCACTCACTTTGCACTCTGCTCTCTACCTAGCAGCTTTGGTGTATCCATGGTCTTTCATATACACTTACTCACATGTGCCTAGTCACCATTTATGACGGGTCTACTAAATTAAGGTATTTACCATTTATTACACTATAGCTATACACACTTACTATTTTATAGACACCTTAGAACCATTGCTGTGCATTACCAGTGACGTCAACATGGACATCCTCATTCCTCTGGGGACAGACACTTGAGATGATTCCCATCCACCCAGTACCGTGGCTGATACTCTGGACCTACATGTAAGTACGGGGATGGATATTTTCCTCCCTCCTGGCTTCTCTTGCTCTTTTTTCAGTTTTTTTCATCTTCCCCATTAATGGTCTTATATATTTTTTTTCTACAAATATGCCTGTCTTCTCTTTCTCTTCTTCTTTTTTTTCATCTTCCCCATTTTTGGGGTCTAACATTAGATCATACTGTAGAAGGAAGGAAATTGGAACTTTAATGGCACCACACTCAAAATAGGTTTGTAATAAAATATATATTTTATTGAACATTAACAAATGGTTAAAAACAAGAATTTGTGTATACAACATATCATATTAAATTTATATTTTTAAAAAAACAATAATTGGGGGGCGTGGCCTGGACATGGCGGAGTAAAGACACGTTTTCCAGGAGTTCCGGGCCATCCGTGCTTACCCCGACATAGAAGCCGACATCACCTGCATATAACTATGAACTCTAAGAGAAGGTACAGGACCTGATCCGCATCCCGCAAAGCCTGACCCAGCAACGCACAGGGTAATATCCAGCAGTACTTCCAGCCTCCCCACCAAACCTCCCTGAAAGCCATAATGGCGGTGACATATGTCACGGGACACACCGCTCAAACCATGCTGGATCCTGCTGTGTCTCCTGCTTCCTCCTCTAGATCTGAGTCCCTGACGGAGACTCCGGAAATCTTTCACCCTGAGCCAACATACACTGAGGCCACATCGCAGGGAGAGGAGGCAGACAGGTTGGATGGGGACATCCGGACGCTGTTGAAAGTCTTGCCCACATCTCAAGACATAGAGGCTCTGATCCTCCGTGTAGAGGAGACACACTGCCGGAACACCCAGGAGGTAAGAGTGGAAGTTAACACGCTCACAGAAAGAGTGAATGCAAGAGAAGCGGCCGTGTCCTCCCTGGAACACCGAGTAACAGCCCTTGAACATGCCCTCACATCCCACACTGACACGGCGGTGGACCTCCAGCCTCATCTGGAGGACCTTGAGGAACAGAAGCCGTCAAAACAACCTGCGGCTCCGGGGCCTTCCAGAGGCGATGGGTACAGAGGACCTACAGGCAACGGTGAGTGCCATCTTTCAGGCGGTACTAAATTCCCCTCAGCTGTCAGTGGAGACAGACAGGGTGCATAGAGCCCTAGGCCCCAAATCAAATGACCCAGAGAGACCCTAGGATGTAGTATGCTGCCTTCACCATTACCCACTGAAAGAGCAGATACTTAGGGTGGCCTGGGAAGTGGGAGAGGCAGATTTTGATGGGTGCCCTTATCAAGTTCCTGCCGGATCTGTCCCGAGCAGCGCTCCAGCGCAGGGCTCGTCTACGTCCAGTATTGGGCCTAGCTAGAGAACGGGGTTGCACGTATAGGTGGGGATACCCACTTGCAGTGAAATTTTGGAGAGCATCATCCTCATTCATCCTTCGCACCCCCAGTGACCACCCAGGACTGTTTGCCTTCCTTGATGTGGAACCCATCCAACTACCAAACTGGCTCATGATCATCCCACGCATGGGAGGATGTCCTGGCCCCCCGGGCCCTCCTGGTCCTTGGAATCATCCTCTAGCACGTCAGCAGAGACACCGGCACAGATCCCAGGGCCCCCCTGGGAACCATAATCGGGAATCATAATTGCATGTTACCCGCACCTACCTACCAGGAAAGTGCATCCTAATGGGCCCCATGGCAAACGTTCATATTAGTCTCCGCCACTCTCCTATGACTAGGGGGAGAACCACCTCTTGCTAACATTTTGCATGAAGAAGGATCTCCTACCCAGTTTAAGTTTGCGGAAACATACCTTTATACCCGGCCTCCTAGGTGAGACAACCGCACAGAACTAATGGCGAGGCCTTGGAACCTTGGTTTTTTCTTTTCTTATTTTGCAAATACAATGCCTCAATTTTTCCTTTTCTCTTTTTTTTTTTGATTGGTTTGACCTTAGCCCTCTGTTACACGGCTCAGTCTAGAGCATGTCAGCACTTGTTTTCCCCCTCGTCAGATGGATCAGCAAGGTCCCGAGCCTTGTTATGCTTTTCTACTCTCTTTCTTGGTTATTTGGACCCGGGCTCCAAGATATTTGTCCAATATATAAAATCGATTAGGACTGGTCAGGGACCCTATTAGGGGAAGAACAAATGGATCACCAGTTTCACCACCAGTTTTACCACCTCAAGTACATTCAATACTGGGACACTTCCCCAAAATATCCTCATTACAAGAGTCACACCAGATAGCAGACTGTCATGATACCCTTTATATGTAGCAATGTGATCTTGCCTGCACAATATGTTTGCAATGTTATGTTTCACAACTTAATGTATGTGTACAGATGTTTAACCTTGACCACATTCTTTGAATAAATAAAATATTTGTAAAAAAAAAAAAACATACATTAAAATTGACTCATATCTACAAGGAATTACACCCATATACTACCTAATTCCTGTTACATCCCCACATAGCAATTTACGGGACTGGGTCAGGGCCGTTAGTAGTATCGATAAGATAGAGCACACTCTCTATCTATCAAGATTAGCCCACTACAATTTCCGTCTAGACATTCATTTTATATTTATTAGAGTGTAATATTCCGGGAAGACACTGCATTTGCACAAGGATAGTTATTGGTTTATAGAAAGGGTTTGTAAGAGCAAACTTAATTTAGACCTGGCGGATGAGTGGCATTCAGTCTCTCAATCCAGAGAGTTTACTTTTGGAGAATTTTCTTGTCCCAATTTCCTCCCCTAGTGTTTTTAATGATTTTATCTTGTACAATAAATGATACATAAGTGGTAATAAAGCCACGGTAAAGGTCAAGATGCCTACTGACAGGGGTAATCATCTTACCACTGGACGCATAGTATATATGATCATGTAGTCTTTTTATAAATGGTCTGATAGTCTTGCCGACGTAGAAAGACCCACATCGGCAATATATCAGACCATCCCCAGTGTGTCACAATCCGCATAGAAGTCGGGTTTTATATGTTCACCATTAGGTAGCCTAAACTGCGTCCCTTGGTTGACCCATGGACACAAGTCACATTTACCACATCTATAAATCCCTTGAGGTGTTGTAGTGTGGCTGTGATTATATGAGTAGTGGCTAGAAGTGAATTTATCCCTAATCGAGGGGGGCGCGTGAAATACCATTTCTCGATAGTCTTTGATATGTTTAGAAATATAGGTGTCCTGTACAAGGATGTGCCAGTGTCTATTGAAAATTCTCCGCAATTCCTGATGAAGTGAACACAATTTTGTTATAATCCTAACTGTGGGGGCAGTCTTATGTGTTTGGGGTTTATATAGTAGAATGTTTCTGTCTTGATCTAATGCTCGGTTGTTAGATAATACTGGCCTTATATATTTTTCTACAGATACGCCGTATGCATCCGCTCCTCATGACGTGGAACAATCCCCGAAATGCATCAAGCTCTTCAAGATGCATACATACTATATATGTTTTTAACATACAATGCAAATATGTTATGTATTTTTGCCCCTTTTAATGATATTTTATATGGAGCAATAATGGCTCTGTAACGTACCTTGGATGTGAGCCTGACGTGCGGAGGAAGACCTCCTGTACCACCCTGGCTCGGAGACCACTGGAGTGGGAACAGTGGCGGTAAGAGCACAGGGAGGTAAAGGTGCCTGCTGAGTCCTTACTGCTTGGAGTTGTGTCGTCAAGTGGAAGCTGGAGTAGCGGTTGCAGGTCAGCAGATGCAGGTTGCAGAGCAGCGGATGCAGGCCAGCAGTTGCAGGTTTGCAGAGCAGCGGATGCAGGTCAGCAGATGCAGGTTTGCAGAGCAGCGGATGCAGGTCAGCAGTTGCAGGTTTGTAGAGCAGCGGATGCAGATCAGCAGATGCAGGTTTGCAGAGCAGCGGATGCAGGTCAGCAGTTGCAGGTTTGCAGAGCAGCGGGTGCAGATCAGCAGGCAGGAACAGAGTCAGACTAGATGGATCATACACACCAGGGAACACAGCATAAACGGAAGATAGAGCATAGTCAGAGTCCAGGCTGGGTCTTGGCAAATCAGGCAGGTAACAGAGCAGGGTCAAACAAGCCGAGGTCAGGATTGGAGACAGAAGCAAGGTCAGGAAGCCAGGTCAAACACAGGAGCAGAATACTGGCACAGAATCAGGAACACAGGGAACAGAAGCAGATCCAACCACAAGGGGCAGCATTACTGAGCGTCTTTTATGGACCATTGAGAGCCAAAGCGCGTCTAACGCACTCGCATGTGCACATTCGTGCGCAAAGTCCATGACATGTGCGTGCGCATTGGCGCACACCTTCTGGAACGGGCAGTACATCCCTGACAGTGCCCCCCCCCTTAAGGGCAACCTCCGGGTGCCCAAGAGAACTCTTTTTTGGGGATGACTGCGAAAAAAGGCCTGAATTAATTCTTGGGCGTGAATGTTCTGTTGGGGTTCCCAGGAATTCTCTTCCAGACCGTACCCCTTCCATTTGATCAAGAATTTAAGCTGGTTTCTTCTTCTTCGGCAGTCTAAGACGACCTCCACTTCAAACTCCTCATCTCTGTCAACGATCAGAGGTTCAGGTGGTCTCGATTCCCTGTCTGGGAACGGATCAGGCACTGCAGGTTTTAATAATGACACATGAAATACCGGGTGGATTTTCAATGACTCCGGTAAGCCAAGTTCATAGGAAACTTCATTTAATTTCCATTTTACTGGGAAGGGACCAATGAATTTGGGTGCCAATTTCCTTGCGGGGCAAGACATCTTAAGATTGGTGGTGAATAACCATACTTGATCGCCTTGTTGCAGGCATAATTCCCCTCTCCTCTTCCTGTTGAACATCCTCTTATTGGTTGCTTGTGCCCTGGTCATGGCTTCCTGCAATATCTTGCTATTACGAGTCAGGAAATTGACGGTACTCTGGACCGCCGGGACTGTTGAATACGGGATGAGATCAGGTAGGAAGGTTGGATAGAACCCATAATTGGCGAAAAATGGAGACTGACCTGTAGCCAAATGATTAGCATTATTGAAGACAAATTCTGCCACGGGTAGTAATGCTACCCAGTCATCTTGAACAAAGGAGATATTGTTTAAACGTTTGATTCATCCTCTCAGTTTGCCCATTGGTCTGAGGGTGATAGGACGAGGACATGGATAGTTCAATCTTCAGGGCCTTGCACAAAGCCTTCCAGAAGCGAGAGGTGAACTGCACCCCTCTATCCAAACAATGTCCGCATGTAGCCTTACTACCTCTTTAATGAAGACCTGGGCAGTCTCCATGGCAGAGGGTGTGCTCTTCAGTGGAACAAAGTGGGCCATTTTGGATAAACGGTCAACCACAACAAAAATGGCTGAGCAACCTTCTGATGGGGGAAGTTCCACTATGAAATCCATGGCAATCATTTTCCAGGGATGGTCAGGGACTGGTAAGGGTCTGAGAAGACCCCAGGCCTTGCTTCTAGTGGTCTTGCTATGGATACAGGTGGCACAAGAGCTCATATATTCCCTACAATTCTTTTCAAGATCCGGCCACCAAAACGTGCGTTGAACCAGTTCCAAAGTTTTATGCATCCCGAAATGGCCTGCCAGGGGATGATCATGGCACAAATTTAACACTGTGACTCGGACCTCTTCAGCCACAAAGATCTTGTCATTTCTCCACAGTAATCCATCTTTGGGTAGCAGAGTAACTCCAGGAGGGCCAGACACACCTGCAGAGGCTTGCTTCAAGGTGAACATTAGATCAGTTTGCAAAAGTAAGAAGTGTCTGGAGAGTGTCTGGTTTGGTGTTTTTGAAGCCAGGCCAGTAAGTTATGTGGGATGAAAACCTAGAGAAAAATAATGCCCATCGTGCCTGGCATGGTCTCAGACGTTTGTCAGCTCTCAGATACTCCAGGTTTTTGTGGTCTGTATAAATCAGTATAGGGTGCGCTGCTCCTTCCAATAAATACCTCCACTCCTCAAGGGCAGATTTAATGGCCAGTAGCTCCCTGTCCCCAACGTCATAGTTCTTCTCAGATGGGGTGAGCTTACGGGAGAAAAAGGCTATGGGGTGCATCAAGTCCTTGAGACCCTGGTGTTGGGAGATGACAGCTCCAACCGCTGTCTATGAGGTGTCTACCTCAAGTAAATAAGGAAGGTCAGGATCAGGATGACTGAGAATAAGAGCAGACGTGAAAAGTCCTTTTTAGTTTGTGAAGGCGGCCTGTGCCTCGGGAGTCCAATGAAACTGGACATTTTGCTTGGTCAGCTGCGTAATTGGGGAAATAATAGCGGAGAATCCCTTAATGAACCTACGATAAAAGTTTGCAAAGCCAACAAAGCGCTGCACCCCCTTCTTGTCTGAAGGTGCAGGCCAATCTAGAATGGCGGAAACATTCTGAGGGTCCATTTTGAATCCCTCTGTTGAGATCACGAGGCCAAGGAACTGGATACTCTGTCGCTCGAATTCGCACTTTTCTGGTTTTGCGTATAATCCATGTTGACGGAGGCAACAGAGTATATTCTTGACATGTTCCCGATGCTGCTCAAGAGAAGTGGAAAAAATCAGAATATCATGTAGATAGACAACTACATAAATGTCCAGTCTCTGAAAACGTCATTAACCAGGTGCTGAAAGGTGGCACGGGCATTACATAGTCCAAAAGGCATTACTAGGTATTCGTAATGGCCGAACCTGGTACAAAAGCAGTCTTCCATTCATCCCCTGCACGGATGTGGACCAGGTTGTATGCCCCCCGCAGGTCTAATTTGGTAAACATAGAGGAAGTCCTGAGTCTTTGAAAAAGTTCAGGTACCAGGGGCAGAGGGTACCAGTTCTTGACTGTGATCTTATTCAACTCCTGATAGTCCACACAGGGCCGAAGAGAACGGTCCTTCTTCTCCACTAAAAAGATTCCTGCTCCTGCTGGAGAAGTGGAAGGGCAGATGAATCCCCTCTTGAGATTTTGATCAACGTATTCCTTCAGTACTTCTAGTTCCCATTCAAATAAGGGAAAGACCTGTCCGAAAGGGATTTCAGCACTGGGAAGAAGCTCGATTGGACAGTCGTATGGATGATGAGGTGGGAGGACCTCAGCCCCATATTTACTAAAAACGTCCAAGAACTCATGGTACTGTTTGGGCACAGATGAGCGTATCTCTGGATCTGGTTCCAGGCATAACAAAGGACCAGAGGTGCTGGGACATGATGGCACGCAGTGGTGCAGGCAGTAAGGTGATCGGAACGTAATACTTCCGGTTCCCCAATCGATCTGTGGATTGTGTGCCTGGCCCAAGATGACTGGAAACAGGGGAGATGCAATAGCATTCAAGCTTAATAGTTCCTTATGATCCATGGAGGTGATTACAGGCAAAGGAGGGGTTTCCTGGGTCACTACTCCAGACTTGATGTGGGACCCATCTGCCAGGAAGATGGAGAGTCCCTGAGTCTTGGGTTGAAGAGGGATGCATTGTTGAGCTGCAAAGTCTAAATTGATCGATTTAATCGAGTCGATTATCGCAGTCACTGGCATTGTCCTTCCTGGCAATTGGAATGAGATAGGTAGAGCCAAGTGAGTGGCATTGGTAGAGAGAGGTGCGTGGTTGGGAGAAGAGGTAGCTAGGACCTTGCGCAGCTTAGCAGAACAAGAAGAGGCGTAGTGACCAGCTTCTCCACAGTACAGGCATAGATAGTTCTGCTGCCGAAAAAGTTGTTCTTGGACAGACAGGGAATGTTTCATCAGTCCAAGCTGCTTTGGTTTAACGGAAGGAAAAGTCTGGTTAAGAGATGAGGTCTTGACTGGAACTGGACTGGTGCTGACGGGGTGCATAGAAGCTGGCATCCGGGGTAGCTTCCAAGCTGGGTGTGGCTGCTGTGTAGACCTTTCTGCTCTGCGTTCCCGGAGTCATCGGTCTATCTGGATAGATAATGTAATCAAAGTCTCTAGATCTTCAGGAATACCAACCCGGGCTAACTCATCCTTCAACCTCTCAGAAAGACCAAGACGGAACTGGTGTCAGAGGGCGGCCTCATTCCACTGGGTATCTGCGCTCCAGCGTCTGAAATCTGTAACATAGTCCTCAACCGCTCGGCGGCCTTGCTGGAGCGTGTGGAGGGCAGCCTCGGTGGTGGAAGTCCACTGAGGGTCGTCATAAAGTCGGGCCATGGCATTGAGGAAGGATGAAAGAGTCCAGAGCTATATGGCAGACTTCAAGTAGGTGATGGACCCAGGCCTGAGGCTCCCCCTGCAGCAAAGTGATAACAAAGCCTACTTTGGTAACTTCAGATGAGAAAATCCGAGGTAGCAATGAGAAGTACAGTTCGCATGCATTGCGAAACGCCTGGAATTTGTTTCAATTCCCAGAGAACCTCTCAGGGACAGGCACCCTAGGCTCAGGAGGTGGTATAATTCCAGAGAAGGAAGTTGGAATTAGAGGTGGATCTACCGAGATGGTCAGATCTTGTGCCCGCTCAGACATGGTGGTTTGATACTGCAACGTACCTTGGATGTGAGCCTGACGTGCGGAGGGAGACCTCCCGTACCATCCTGGCTCGGAGACCACTGGAGTGGGAACAGTGGCGGTAAGAGCACAGTGAGGTAAAGGTGCCTGCTGAGTCCTTACTGCTTGGAGTTGTGTCATCAAGTGGAAGCTGGAGTAATGGGTACAGGTCAGCAATAGTCAGGTTTGCAGAGCAGCAGATGCAGGTCAGCAGATGCAGGTTTGCAGAGCAGCGGATGCAGGTCAGCAGTTGCAGGTTTGCAGAGCAGCGGGTGTGGATCAGCAGGCAGGAGCGGAGTCAGACTAGCCGGGTCATACACACCAGGGAGCACAGCATAAACAGCAGGCAGAGAATAGTCAGAGTCCAGGCTGGGTCTTGGCAACAGGCAATCAGGCAGGTAACAGAGCAGGGTCAAACAAGCCGAGGTCAGGATTGGAGACAGAAGCAAGGTCAGGAAGCTGGGTCAAACACAGGAGCAGAATACTGGCACAGAATCAGGAACACAGGAAACAGAAGCAGATCAAACTGCAAGGGGCAGCATTACTGAGCGTCTTTTATGGACCGTTGGGCGCCAAAGTGCGTCTAACGCGCACACATGCGCACATTCGTGCGAGAAGTCCGTGACATGCGCATGCGCATAGGCGCACGCCTTCTGGAATGGGCAGTACATCCCTGATAGGCTCATGCTATCACATATTGTTTAGTGTCATGTTTATATCTTGATATATAGATGTATTGTATTGGGCCATGGGTGTTATACTAGCAAACTATTTACATTGAAGCATTCATAAAATTGGATGTGCGATGCCATATTTGTTTAATTAATTTGTTTAATAAATATCTTTGATTCCAAATTCGGTTCCTTCATGTGCCTCATTCAAAGTGAAAACCCCCCTTCTTTATCATATACAAGTAATTGGCCATAAAAGGGGTATGGGGGTATGGGTACTGCCCTGGGGGATATGTATCAATAATTTTTTTTTTTAACTATCCTTTTTTTTTAGGAGCAGTGATTTTAATGATGCATAAAGTGCTACAATAAAAATGAAAACTTTTTTAAAATATAGTGCCTGGGGGGTCCCCTTAATGGGCATGTAAAATGGAGCATCTGTAACATCCATAAAACATGCTACCTAAAAAATGAAATTTCTAGAGAAAAAAAAAATGAGCCACATCCTATTTAAAATGACTTGTGGTTACAATTGCAGGCAATTGAAAAAAATAAAGAAAAAATGGTATGCCCCCCCCAGTCTATACCAGACCCTTAGGGTCTGGTATGGATTTTAAAGGAAACACCACGCCAAAATTAAAAAAGAAAAATGGAGTGGGGTCCCCCAAAAATCCATACCAGACCCTTATCCGAGCATGCAGCCTGGCAGGTCAGGAAAGGGGGTGGGGACGAGCGAGTGCCCCTCCTCTTGAATCATACCAGGCCACATGCCCTCAATGGTTTTTGAATTTTGGCATGGGGTTCCCCTCCAAATCCATACCAGACCCAAAAGGCCTGGTATGGACTGGGGGGACCCCACCCCCTTTTTTTTTTACTGGCACTTTTTTTTATTCAGCTGTCAGCAGGGAAACCCATTGATAGCTGATGACTCATCGGTTGTTGAGGACTCAGTGGCTGGCTTCCTGGCCCTGCTCCTTAACAACCAGCTTACACTGTGCACTGATTGGGCAAAGTTTTGCCCAGCCAGGGCGCAGAATGCACTGTGTAATGCTCAGTGCATTACAGGGTGTTTGTCAGGATGGACACTCGGCGAACACCTTGCAAATTTGGATGTTCGTCTGCTCGGGCCGAAGCGTTCGTTGATCCCTAATCACAAGTGAGACTAATACAGTGATCAGTGAAAAACACTCTACACTGACACTGTACTAATGGCACTGGCTAGATGACAGGGGTGATCAAAGGGTTAAATGTACCTAACTAAGGTGTGTTAGTGTAAATGTGCTGCTTTCACTCACTGTGAAGTGTCCTGAAAAGGGTCCAGGAAGAGAAGAGCTAGCTAGATTGAGTGCCTGTATTTACAAATACAGGCACAAGGCTGCCCTATCATTGGCCGCAGCCAATCAATAGGGTCCCAGGCAAAATCATTGGCTGGGACCCCCTGACAAACTTGGCCTACAGCAAATGACAGTGCGAGTTAAGGAGGTTGCATGCACGTGCACACCCAGAAGCAAGGACCAGCGTACAGATTTGTCACTGTGCCTTTAGGAGCCACCCATCTGCAGTACAAATTGGGCAGGCAGTCCCAAAGTGGTTAATGTTTCACTATGCATTTAAAAAAACTTTTTTTTTATACTGGGTTGGGTGTTGCATTATAACATCAAAAGGAGAATAAAGCTCTCCTAATGTAAGACATTTTTTTTTTCACTCTGAGCTTTGGCCAGAGCCACGTGGATGCCAGTTCTGATTGCCTTGCTAAAGAAATTACATCCACATGTTCATGAATAGAAGCAAAGGCTATTTGACGATTTCCAGTGGTCCATTAGACACTTGGTCTTATTCCAGGACCTTCTATCCTTCCTAACAGTCACTGTTCTGCCATTTCTGTCCTTTCCTTTGGTGTACAAACCACCATTATAATGCATAGATCTTCCATTCTTGAATAAAACTAATCCAGTTTTGGACAGTTTTAAGAGCTATAACCACACTCCTGAAGAAGCCGCACATTCAGTGAAACATGTTGAGAAAGAAACAATTATCAACAATTAGCGTAGAAAATGTCATTATAACTCATTTCTGGCAGCAAAGACCAGATTGTATTGTGTATTTAAATGGATTTGGAATAAAATTGTTTCACGATTTTATGGAATATGTGAATTTATCCTTGGTAATTAAGTACCCTCAAAGTCCAGGATGTGGTGCAAGGTTTAACTCATCTCTATCTCATATCAGGTAATGTCTAATTCTGAGCTTTGAGCTTTAACATTCCACTATTATGTTTCATAAGTCATTCTAATGGAGTAATATTTTAATTAGCAGAGTATGTTGATCATATTTTGTGGAAAATCTTAGGGGAGTGCCACATATATAAATGTTGAGTTAGAAAAAATTAGAGGATTTTTTTTCTTTCTGTTATAATTCTCAAGGGACATTAAAAAAATATGTATCCAAATGTGCTACTAAATTAAAGCCTTGTCTAAAGCCTTGTCTGTCTTAAAAAAATGTTAGGGTAGATTACACACACTGGAATGTATAATGTGCCGAAACAGGATATCGCAAAAAAAAAAGTCCTGGAACTCGAAGTAATATAGAACGAGCAACAGGTAGGGGCTTTAAGTGGTTAAAAAAGTGGCTTGGTGTCCCCCACAAAATCCATACCATACCCTTATCAAGGAATGCATCCTGCTTGTCCAGGAGTGTGCTCACTGCCCCCTTTTCCTGTCCACTCAGACTGCATGCCTGAATAGGTGCCTATGGATTTTGTGGGTGACCCCACACAACTTTTTTCTTAACTACTTGAGTCCCCAGTCCTTTTTTCCCCTAAATATCCTTGAGTCCCAGAACTTTTATATTTTATGTATTTATTGTCATGTCTGGGTTACATATTTTATGCACAAAATAAAATGATGTGGGGTGGGGTCTCCCTTAAAATCTATACCCTAGACCCTTATCCTCAATAAGGGTCTGGTATGGATTTTGAGGGAGATCACAGGCAAAAAAAAAATTGTGTGGGGTTCTCCATGATGTCCCCTTCAAAATACATATCAGACCCATTCAAGCTTGTAGTGGCTATAAATTTTACTTTAAGCACTTGCCCACCGCGTTATAGCCCAATGACGGCTACGGTGCGGCTGGCTAGTTTTGGGACATGCTCATATGACGGCTTACCTTGATCATGCCCAACATGTGCCCACTGCAGGGAGTGCACTGCTGACCACAGAGTGAGGTAAAGAGCCAATCAGAGGCTCTTTACCACAGGATCAGCTGTGTCCAACCACAGCTGATTATGGATGTAAACAGAAGCCGTTTATCCATTTTCTCACTATGGAATTAGTTATACATCCCCACACTATTTTATCTGCCTTCTTCCATTGTAGCAGGGGTGTCATTCTCGATGTTAGAATTACTGTAATATACAGTATAACAAATCAAAAACTGAATGGAGAGGGAGAAGCCAACATAGTAGTGACAAGTGGGTGAAGCTGGAAAATTCAAGATTTTATACAAAAGTCTCTCCTTTTAAAGTCTTAACAGATATCAGAATCACATATCTTATTTAACCAAGCAAAAAACTAGAAATAAAACTGTTGCGTTCACTGATCCTCAGTCATATACTATATAATGGCTTGTAGTTAATACCTCATGGTTTAGAAATCTTAAACTTGAAGGTTCTTGCTTTATTCTCCAGGCATGTGAGCCTCTGAGGCCACAAGCTGGGTTGATTCATGGAATGTAACAATTTATGCTGCTCAGCCAAATGCATTCCTTTTTTTTTTTTTTAAACATGTTTTTATTGGTTTTTTAGAAATAAGTTGACAGGTACATAAAGAGGTAAATGGTTTCACAAAAAGATGCGAGAGTGCAGGCGCAGCCGCAGTGGTTGCGTGATAAAACATTACATTCATATGTGCATTCTTAAGGCAAGGTGCAAGGGATAGGTATAGCAGGTATCATACATTGTGTGGAACATTTAATTTGTCTTGCAAGGCTAAAATATTGTAACTATATTGTAGGGCCGAGATAAGCGGAAGTCCTTATATGCTTTTGTGGATGTGTGGCTCAGTATTAGCTCCGTAGTTACAAGGTATAATGTATCTCATTCGTTGGTGTGTTTGTGGGTGTATAGAGTACAAATCAATAATGGAAGGGGAAAATAAAAATAAAAATAAGAATAAGAGAGAAACAACGGAGGATGAGAAGGGGTGGTATGTGTGTGTGGGAAAGAAAGGATGGTGAGCCTGTGGGCTGGCACTGGGTTAGTAGGTATTCATGAACGAGCAGTAATCTAGTGCATCTTGTTGGGATGGATAGGACGCTTGTGGTGTATAAAGAGGAGGGGGAGGTAAGGGGAGCGGTGGGTGGCAGTGTCGGGATATCGATAAAAGGATACAACTGTAGAGTTTGCTACTATCTGGGATGGTCAGTTAGGTCATTGTCATTTTGTATTCGTTCGTAGTGGTGAAATGTATCCAGCATGTCCATATTTTTGTGAACTTAGTCTGTGTGTCTTTGGATTGGTGGATGAGGTCTTCCATGACTTTTGTTTGTTGAATGCGGTGAAACCAATCTTTTATGGTAGGTGGTTCCGTGGATCGCCATTTACGGGGAATACACATTTTTGCAGCATTCACTAAATGCATAGCTAAAGAATGATTGTATGTCGGTATTCGTGTCTTAGAATGATGTAGAAGGAACATTTGGGGTTCAAAGTCACCCAGAAAGGTTGGATTTTGGTGCAAGACCACCAGATGTGTAACAGGGAACCTGTGTCTGCTTTACACCTCCAGCATGTTGAAGGGACTGTTCGGTCGAATTGGTGTAGAAGGTGTGGTGTTCGATACCACCTGGAGAATATTTTGTATGCGTTTTCTTGGACTTGCACGTTCATCGAACCCTTGTGAATCAAGGTGTATATGTTAGCCCATTCTTGGTCGCTTAACTGAATGGAGAAATCTTGTTCCCATTGGCGGTTGGTCCAGTGTTTTGTAGGGGTGAGATCGATAAACAGGAGACTATAGGTTTGTGAGATCAGGTGGGTGAGTGTGCCCTCGGTTAGACAGAGGTTTTCGAATGGAGTTGTGGGTCGGGACCATTCCAGTGCAGGGGAAGGTTTCTTGAAGAAGTTCCGTAATTGCACATACGTCCAGAATGGGAACTTGTCTATGTGTAGTTTTGAAGCTAATTTAGTTTGGGATAGGAGGCTGTCTCCCTCAAAGAATTGATTCGCTCTGATAGTTTGATGGGGCCAAATATCTGCTAAGAAGGAGGTATGCATGCCCGGTGGGAAATCAGGGTTGAGACGTATCGGTGTCATCGGGCCTTTGATTGAGGAGATATTGTGTTTAGTACATTTAGTGCGGAACGCTAGTAATGTAGGGTTGATCAGCGGATGTTGAGAGTATGTATGGGGTAAGAATGGGGGAGCGATCCACGGTGTGTGATGGATAGGTATATGCGAAAATGATTGTTCTATTTGGATCCAGGCTTTCTGTTTGGTGTTGACATTCCAATCGATGATCCTTGCCAAATGACAAGCTAGTTGATATTTGTGTACGTCAGGAAGCCCTATTCCTCCTAAAAGTTTGGGGATTGTCAATCTCTTGAAGCTAAGTCGTGGGCGTGTTTTCCCCTAAATGAAGGTCGAGCAAGCTTTTTGGTATATGGAGAAGAATGAGGGCGGTAGTTTAATTGGGATTGTTTGCAGGATATATAAAATTCTAGGTAGGATATTCATTTTGATAATTGCGGCCCTGCCGATCCAGGAGAATTGTCCCGATGACCATTTAGTTAGGTCCAGTTGTATTTTTTGTAGAAGAGGGGAATGATTTTGAGTGTATAGGTTCGATAGGGAGGTTGGTATTTGAATGCCTAAATATGGGATTGAATGCTTATTCCAAGTGAATGGGAAATTATGTTTACATTGTTGACATAAGTCTGAGGGTAGGGAGATATTGAGAGCGGTAGATTTTGAGAAATTGATTTGGAGATTGGAAAGGGTGTGGAAGGTTTTGAAGTCTTTAAGCAGATTTGGGATTGTTGTAAGCGGATCCGTAAGAAATAGGAGGATGTCGTCGGCAAATGCAGCTAATTTATATGTGTGATGTTTGATTTGAATCCCCTTAATGTCGGGGTTAGCATTGATTCGTCTGAGGAAAGGTTCTAGGGTAAGGATAAAGATTAAAGGGGATAGTGGGCATCCCTGTCTTGTGCCATTCGACATGGAGAAGACATCCGACAGGTGGCCGTTAACTTGGACTTTTGCTGTGGGGTTAGAGTAAAGTGCTGATATGTAGTTTAGCATCATTTGGGGAAGGCCTATGGCTTTGAGGGTCTCCCTCATGTAGTCCCATGCCACTCTGTCGAATGCCTTCTCCGCGTCGAGCGAGAGCATGAAGCCTTTATTTTTGGTAGACGTGAGCCAATGGTGTATATTGATCGCTTTGAGAGTGTTGTCTCTCGCTTCCCTACCGGGGACAAAGCCCACTTGGTCAAGATCAATAAGCTGGGGGATCAGTGGCAGGAGTCTGTTGGCTAAAGTTTTTGCATACCATTTAAGGTCTACGTTAAGCAGTGATATAGGTCTGTAGTTGGTGACTAGTGATTGGTCTTTGTCTGGTTTGGGGATTACTGCTACATGAGCTGTGAGGAGGTCACGTGGGGGGTGGACTGGTTGGGCAAAGGAATTGAAGGCCTTCAAGAAATGGGGTGTAAGCGATTCCGCTTAGGTTTTGTAGTAGCTGGCAGTAAGGCCGTCAGGTCCCGGGCTTTTACCCGCTTTTATTTGTTTTAGGGCGTCAATGACTTCGGTGTGTGTGAGAGGGGTGTTTAAGTCTTGGGCTATGGAGTCTGATATGGGGTTTGGGCTGTATTGTTTTAGAAACTCAGATATCATTTGGAGGCGTGTAGTATTATCATTGGCGGGAGAGGGGGAGGCTAGGTTGTATAGTTTACTGTAGTATTGTACGAATTGGCGAGCTATGTCTGGGGACTTGGTAATTTTGCGTCCTGAGGGATCTGTGATATAGTGTATAGTCCTGTTAGATCGGGATACTTGCAGGGCTCTTGCTAACATTTTACTGGCCTTATTGCCAAATTCATAGAATTTTTTTTTTTGAGAGTATGTATTTACGTTGTATCTGTGTGTCCAATAGGTCTAGTAGGTCTTTTCTAGCCTGTATCAGGTCGTTAAGGGTTGTAAGTGCTTGTGAATGTTTGTGTTGTCCTTCTAGTTTGCGGATTCTGTCCAATAGGTCTGAGTGTTGTTTCCATCTTTCCCTGTTGCGTTTTGCTGCTGCTGCAAGGAGGGTGCCCCTGATTACACTTTTGTGTGCCTCCCAGTTGGTAAGATGAGAGGTGTCTTCCGGGTTATTTTCTTGGAAGAAGTTGTGTATTGTGGATTTTATTTCAGCTGTGATGGTGGGATCGGAAAGTAGTGAAGAGTCTAATCTCCAGATTCTAGAGCGGGGAGTGGAATCAGGGAGTTGTAAAGTCATGGAAATTGGATTATGATCAGAAATAGTCATGGGTTCGATGGAAGTGCGATAGAGTAGGGGCAGATCGTTTTGTGTTAAGAAAAGATAGTCTATCCTAGAGTAGCGGTCGTGTGGTGCAGAGTAGAAGGTGTAGTCCTTGGTGTCTGGGTTCAGTGTGCGCCAGGTATCGTGGAGTAGTAGTTGTTGGAGTAGAGATTTGATTTCTTTGAGAGCTTTGTAAGGCAGAGTCATTGAGTGAGTGGATGTATCTTGGATGGGATTCAGGGGGACGTTAAAATCACCTCCCAATATGAGAGTACCTTCCTGGAAGTTTGTGAGAGCTGTAGTGGTAGATCTAAAAAATGGGACTTGGTGTTTGTTCGGGGCATAGACGTTCGCCAACGTTACAGTTTTGTTGAGGATTGAACCTTTTACGAATAGGTATCTACCTTCCGGGTCTGCGTGAGAGTCAGTGATTTGCAGTGGGCAATTTTTTGCGAGAAGGATCAATACTCCTTTAGTTTTGTGGTGGGGGTTGGTTGCGCGTATAGCAATCGGGTAGTGGGCATTGGATAATTTAGGGGTACAGTCAGAACGGAAGTACGTTTCCTGTAAAAGCACTATGCTGGCTTGGAGTCTGTGCATTGTAAGGAGAAGTTTGGAGTGTTTTTCTGGGGTATTGAGCCCCTTCACATTGAGGGAGACTATTTTAAGACTGGGTGTGTTAGCATCGTTCGTGTTCGACACCATTTTGAGGTGACTTGAGGGTGTCTCGTTAAGGAGTGTAAGTCTGGGCAGGGGATGAGTTGGGGGGAAAAGGACCCTGGATGGGAGGGTTGAGGAAAGGGTGGTGAGGTAGCGGGGGAGTGACAGGGGGGAGGGGTAGACGAAACTGGCAATGTGTGGCTATTAGAACACCGAAGCAGGTGTTCTAAGCCACTCGAATTATATGTGCCAGTAAAATTCAGTGGGTTAAAATGGTTTTTGGGTGCGAAAGGTGGATGGGATATAAATACCACTGTGTGGGGGTTGACTTGTCTGTCGAAAGATTTGGGGATAGAGAAGTAAGATTGTGGTAGGGATCCAAAAGGTCTATCCCACCTACAGCCTTAATATGCGAGGGGTGTGAGGGGGATCAACAGTGTGAATTGAGGGTTAAAATATGTAGAGCAGTTATCAAATAATGGTGAGGCGCATGTGGGAGGTTAGAGAGATAGTTGTGTTAGGGCGAGTATTTTGCGAGTATGATTACCCCCCAAAGAAGAGCACTGAGGTTTAGTGTATGGAGATCGGGGTTGGGAATGGTAGTGAGATGTTCGTTGGGAGTAATGTATCGCAACCTAGTATTAGGAAATTTCTGTCGTCATATGTAGACATTGTACCAGTGGAGGAAAGTATTTCATTTACCTTACTTAACAATCAAGTATTTGAAGCACGTTGTCTGAAAAGGTATTTTGCTTACAGCATGTCTATAACAGAAACAAAGAAATATGCAAAGTAGAACCATATAACCATCATATAACTTAATAAAGTTCAGCCATTAGATCAGCAATGAGTTTGCTGACTGCAGTACCGGTAAGGGGACGGGGGGCGTGTAGTGTGGGATGACCACTTGTAGGGTACGGGTCTGGTTTATGGTGTAAGTGTATGTCATCGAGATGTAGGTGGAGCATGGGGTGGGGGGGGTAGGTGAGTTTCCGCGTGTGGTGACCCGTTTAGGGTGAAGCGCTATGTTTTGATTAAGAGCAAGATAGGACTTTTACATGTCCATCATGGTTAGCGCAGTCTGGGGGCGGAACAATGTGTTTAAGCAGGAAATGGGAAGGTATGCAAGGTGGTGAGCAAACCTAATTATGGGGGTTCTACAGGTGTGGCTAGTGGGGAGTTTGGTTGGGACTGCGGTGGCAATGGGTGCATTGTTAGTTGGGGGCGTGGTGTATTAAGCATCAGGGGGGTGGAAAAGGATATTAGTGTCAACATCCCCGTTCGTGTAGGCTGGGTGTTATGGAATAGGTACTGCAGGAGCAACGATACTACGTTACTACACCATGTAATATGCTCAAAATAAATAAAAAACCTTGCGAGCCACATACGGGTAAATGCCTTATAAAAATAAAATCAATCATAGGCCAACATCAGCAGCAAACACTAAATCACGTTCCATAATCGTGTAAGTGAGACATAAAAACAAAAATGTGTCTGCGCTAGATGATAAATAATATTACTAAAAACTAATAATATCGAAAAATATATATAAACATACAATAGTAAGTGCTAAGTGCAAAAGTGAACATACATATACATCTATGTGCTGCAATAAACTACTGATAGATCAGAAATAACTGATGGTGCATATATCCACAGTGCAAAGTGCTATATTAAACACACAAAATGAGTGCCCAATCAGAAGAAAAACAATGACATTCCTCATATAAGTGTTTGAGGTTCAACCAGTGTAAATCCAAAACTGCATAAAGTGCTCAAAATAATGTCCATAATCAGTGAAGCTCATCCATCATGTTCTTCAAAAGTGTAGCACCATAAAACATGCCTTAGTGCCCTCCAGTGATCCCCATAAGCATAAGCGCTCACCTTCCAGCATGTGACACAGTGTTTAAACTATGTCAAAAAGCGCTTTGGAGCCACTCCTGTGCTCAAATGGAATCAGCTGTGTGGACCTCCAATGCTCCCAATCATGATTTTATGTAAGAAAAAAGAGACTCCATAGCGCAATACAGTTTAACAATAAAGAATATTTATTAAAATGTATATGGGACTCACCCCTTGCAGGGGTACTCACATGCTACAGGTGCGTCAGTGCACCCTTCTATATAAGCATAGATCAGCCGATCGTAACGGTATGGCGTGCGGTGCGGTGTGTGCCTCCAAATCTCCTGCTCTCTCTCTCTGCTGACAGCTCCGTCCAGGCCCCTCCCCTACGCGTGTTCGGCACCGGGATCACGTGCCTTCATATCCCCCTGATGAAGGCACGTGATCCCGGTGCCGAACACGCGTAGGGGAGGGGCCTGGACGGAGCTGTCAGCAGAGAGAGAGAGCAGGAGATTTGGAGGCACACACCGCACCGCACGCCATACCGTTACGATCGGCTGATCTATGCTTATATAGAAGGGTGCACTGACGCACCTGTAGCATGTGAGTACCCCTGCAAGGGGTGAGTCCCATATACATTTTAATAAATATTCTTTATTGTTAAACTGTATTGCGCTATGGAGTCTCTTTTTTCTTACATAAAATCATGATTGGGAGCATTGGAGGTCCACACAGCTGATTCCATTTGAGCACAGGAGTGGCTCCAAAGCGCTTTTTGACATAGTTTAAACACTGTGTCACACGCTGGAAGGTGAGCGCTTATGCTTATGGGGATCACTGGAGGGCACTAAGGCATGTTTTATGGTGCTACACTTTTGAAGAACATGATGGATGAGCTTCACTGATTATGGACATTATTTTGAGCACTTTATGCAGTTTTGGATTTACACTGGTTGAACCTCAAACACTTATATGAGGAATGTCATTGTTTTTCTTCTGATTGGGCACTCATTTTGTGTGTTTAATATAGCACTTTGCACTGTGGATATATGCACCATCAGTTATTTCTGATCTATCAGTAGTTTATTGCAGCACATAGATGTATATGTATGTTCACTTTTGCACTTAGCACTTACTATTGTATGTTTATATATATTTTTCGATATTATTAGTTTTTAGTAATATTATTTATCATCTAGCGCAGACACATTTTTGTTTTTATGTAATATGCTCAGGCTGATCACCGAGGGTTATGCTGGGTGAGAGGCGAAGGTGTGCCCTTTAAGGCGTCTACGGCCCCGTCCTCTGGCACCCTGCACTGGCGCTAATTTAAGAATTAGTGTTAAGCCATAGAATTTAACCAATATAAAACTTTAAGTGAAACGTTGCAGAGATAGTAAACTTTGTGGTGTAAAAGAGGTCTAAGGCCTGTCAGACTTCCCTTATCGGAAGGTAGTATATCTTATAGAGTGGTACCTATTATGCAGGCATAATAAACAATACCTATATAAAACTGTAGTTGATTGTAGGATGAAAGGAGGCCGGTCTGAAGGCAGTCCAGGGGATTATTCGTCAGGTTCTTGAGGTGAGGCTTGTCAGGGCTATGTCTCTAGGTGATCCGGTGAGGAGGAGCGTGTGGGTGTGATGAAGCCAATCGGTAAGCTTGGGCATCTTGCTGCGGATTCGTAGAGACTCCGGAGAGCCTTCCAGGGGGGATTATGTGATCGGGGACAGAGGCTGAGGTTGCGCGGTCACAGCAAGGGGTGAGGTAGAGGAAGAGTCACTTAAGTCCGTGGGTGGATAGGGTTTGCGGATGTGGCAGGGATCGGCTGTCGAGGGTTCCGGTGGTGGAGGCGAGTGTTCGATGTCTCAGCGCGTCATGTCTCTTCAGGGATCTTCGGCGGATTACGTCAGTCACTTTGTAAGTCAGGCATCGGTAGTGGAGTCATAGGGGAGAAGGAGCGTTGTTGTCTTACAGGTACCTTCTGTTGGGGTCATCAACGATCTCTGCGAGCCCTGCGAGGAAGGGGAGCCGTCATAGGGCTGGTCGGTGGGTAGCGGGAGCCAGGTGAAGAGCCGGTTCTATGATTGGAAGGAGAGCGCCGTCTGCGAAAGCTGGTGTTGTGGGCATCCATGGGTTCTTCTCCATATGAGGGTCGGTCTGGTTGCAGTGTGTTGAATTCAGAGTACCAGTTTGGGACCGGAGTGTACGGGATGTCCAGCGTGCGGCAGAAGTTATCCAAGTCCTCCGGTACTCTGAGGAGAGCAGAGCGGCTTTGGTGTGTAGCTGATAGACCGAAAGGAAACTTCCAGCGATATCTTATTCCTTTTGCTTTCAAGACGTCCAGCAGGGGGCATAAGTCTTTACGATGGTGCAGCGTTATGGCTGAAAGGTCTTGGTATATGTGGACGGGTTGTCCATTATATTCCAATACAGCCTTTTCGCAGGCTTTTTGCAGGATTTCTTCTTTGACAGAGAATCATTTATGTAACAAATTATGTCCCTCGGGGGGTCTGATTCTCTCCCTTTAGGGCGGAGGGCTCTATGGATGCATTCCATACCGATCTGAGTGTGTTCAGGGCGGTCCAAAAGGTGGTTGAAGAGGCCTGTCACAACCGCCAAGGTTCTGTCATGTTCCACAGCTTCGGGTATTCCTCTTATCCTTAGGTTGTGTCTGCGGCCTCGGTTGTCGAGGTCTTCGACGTGTCTTTGGAGGTCCCTCAGTTGTAGTGTGTGGCAATCAACTTTATGGTGTATTGTTTTCACTTGAGAGGTTTGCCGCACAGCGTCGTCTTCCACCTTTTGTATGCGACCTGTGATAGCTTGTAATTCGTGGCGCAGGTCTGTGATGGCCGAGAATAAGGTATCCTTGATGTCGGTCGCCACTGTTTGTAAGTCCTGTAAGCTGGGCTGGCGGTGCGACGGTAGCGGTTGGGGATGCAGAGCATTACTTACATCTGTGGGGGTGAGTGTTATCTCCGAGTGAGATAGAGAGGAGCTTGAGGCGGGAGGGGAGGACGCCATTGTTGTCCGTTGTGTCCGGAAGATCTCTGGGATCGTGTGGCCGGTAGTGCTGGCAGTTCCTCTTGGGGATCGGGATCTGCTCTGGGAAGGTCCACGGGATGATGTTCCTATCGTTGAGAAATATTTTGGGAGTAGTAGATCCCGGTTAAGGCGCAATGTAGGCTGAAGTGGGAGAGAGCTAGTGGATCAAGCAGCCATCTTCTCTCCAGGCAAGCCACGCCCCCAGCCAAATGCATTCCTAACCAAGAAATTTGGTATTACGTGTAACCACACTTTCACTAATAAAACCTTATAATAACAATAAAATAATAAAACACAAACTCAAATTATTGGGTAAAAATTGACTGTAGACCTTTTATAGTGGTTTTAATTATTTTATCATAAACACTTATTAAACTAACAGCAGTATCTTTTAAAAATGTTAAAACTCAATTCTAACGATAAACCTGCTCAAGCAACTAGTCCATTAAACGTTTTCAGCACTGAATACATGCTTAATATACTTTGTCCATTTTGAGACTAAATATTTAGCTTTGGGTTGTTCTAATTAAGTAGAAATGTAAAAGACCGTAAATATTACATTACAAAAATATTATACTCAATAAAATGTAGCAGTCGTTCTTTTCTAGATGTCCTGTTAACAAAGTTTAGGTATGAACTTGTGCTAGTTTTAGAATATTTTATCAGTACCTGTAGTTTAATTTTATCTGGACATTAAAATAATTTTTAAGCAAAATGTTGTACCTCCAGAAAACAATAAGGCATAAACTATTTTAATTAAAGTTGTGTTGAGTAAATCAGGAGGATAAAATTACAGTATATACATCCATCTCCACTTTCAAATAGATAATAAATGCCTGGACTTATATAAAAGGAAAAAAAATGTATATATATATAACATATAAGGATAAACTTCAATAGCAACATTTTTACATTGGTTCCAAACTAATGTATTTTCTGAAAAAAAAAAACATAGTATGTTACTTATATTTTACAATAAGTTTTATAATGCCTTAGTCTCAGTGAAACAGAGCTTTATGCTCATAGAACTGTCTAATGGCATGGTTTAGGCAAGATCTTTTGGTGCTTACAACCATTTAAAAATAAGATGCTTTCCTAAATATCCCTTACCTTTAGCTTGTATAAAATGTTTAAAGTATTCCTAAAGCACCAAATTTATTTTTCAATTTGGATAAAGTAATAAAAAGTCAAAAATCTTGTCAGGTGTTTTTTTTTCTTTTTTTGCTTTTTATGTGCTATTGGGGAGATTTCCCCTTCACGTTCATGACTGGAATCTCACCCAAGACAGCTGTCAGTGACAGTGTCCCTCATTGGATATCTTATTTTTCTGTTCTGGCTACATCTCAAAATGTAGATTTGTTCCTAATTTTTTTTCCAATCACAGTGTTAACCAAGACAAACAGAATTTATCTCTGTAACAAGCATATAGAAAGCAATACAAATCTCTCAGGGTATCTAACCCTTCATCTCTTTGTAAAGAATTGGGGGCGGCGCAATGCATTGGTACTGTTCACTTTTTTCTTTTTTTTTCTAATTTATTGAAGTGTCACAAAATAACACTTTGTTCATAGCATGCGGTGTTATGTGTTGTGCTGGATAAAGATGCAAACATGCTGCATTTTTATGAAACGTGCTGAAGAGCCCTTTATTGCAGCATTATGGTATGAAAAAGGCCCTTACTCAAATTTAAAATGTAACCTGAGTCTTTAAATTTCAAAGTATTTTATTGTATTTTCAGGAAACAGCTTACATGTCATCAGCATTAAATGAGGGAGTACACAGCAGGAGAATACGAACCTCCTTGGGGTTACAATTCAAACTTGTGACAATAGGCATGAGTAAGTCTCTGGACTGTGACATTACAGTAATACCTTCCTAGTCCAAAGTTCATTCACGTAAACCATAGAACCCTGAGATTTGAACTGGTTGGGAGAAGGGGAGGGAGGAGAGACCGACAGCACCCGAATGGGAACACACTGTGCCTGAACGGAACTCTCCGACCTATCCCCATCCCCCCCTTAGTAGATATAAAAAGTTTCTTGGCATCTAACAAGGCATAAAAACCTATGTCGAGTGCTTCCCTTGGGGGTTTGACCCCCTGGGTTCCCTACTACGGCATGAAAACAAAAAAAGGAAAAACAGACCACACATCATCTTGTTAAGTCAATCAGATAATTAATATAAGAAAGGAAAAGAAAAAGAGTAGAGATGAGAGAGGGGAGAGAAAGAGAGAGAGAAAAGAGTAGTTGATAGCCAATCCACGGGAGGACTCCCCCCCGACCCCGAGACAGCCAGACGCATCATGGTTGAACCCCTGGACTCAGGGAAATGCCTATGAAACTGGCCCAGGGTTCCCAAATAGCTTCAAATTTCTCTTTGGTGTTGTTCAGGGTACTGGCAAGCTTCTCTTGGGCCATGATCCAAGAGATTTTGCGGATAGCCGCTTTGAAGGGCACCCTGGGTTGTTTCCATGCCTTAGCAATAGATAGCTTAGCTCCCAGCAAAATGAAATGTATCAATTTACGTGCCAGTTTGGGTGTTTTAGGTAAGTGATCGTTTAATAGAGCTAAGGCGGGGGGGCGTGGCCTGACCTGGCATGAAGATGGCTGCTTAACTCTGTAGCTCCTGTCATCCGAAGACCTTTCATCTGATTAGCGGTGATACGAACGCCCCTAGCTCGGATAAAACATGGGGACAGCATCCCGGAATACCTCGACCTCCCGATCCCGCTCTCATAGGGAACAACCGGGCACCGCAGGGCACTCCAATATCCCTGAAATGTTCCGGTCAGGCAGAGGCAACATGGCGCCTACCCGCCACCACACCTCAGAGGCCATGATCTCCTCACAACCGGGCCCTATACCACAGCCCTTGCCGTCTAGCCAAATGACCGGGAACGCGACGGAGGACCGTCCAGTACCCCAACTGAACATTCAGGACTTAAGAATGATAGCCGCAGACATAAAGGACACCCTCTCCGCCGCTATCTCCGAGTTACGCATTGACATCCGCGCCCTCTCTGACAGAGTGCAAGCGGCGGAACAAATGGCGGACCGTCAAGACCTGCAGCTACGAAAAACTACGAGGCAAGTCGACACTCACACGCTTCAAATGAGGGAAATGCAGAGACACCTCGAGGACCTTGACAATCGCGGCCGACGCCATAACCTGAGGGTCAGAGGAATGCCCGAATCCATAGAAGGCGACCAGATTGCTCAATCTACCACCAGCCTATTCAACGGCCTCTTACGCAGACCACTACAGACGCCAATTAACTTTGAGAGGATCCACAGGGCCCTACGACCCAAAGGGAAAGACACGGATCCCCCTAGGGACATCATCTGCTGCCTCACGGACTTTCGAGTCAAAGAAGAGATACTTAAGCAGGCTAGAGGCGTACCACAGATCGTACATGAGGGGAAGATCGTCCAAATATACCAGGACCTGTCAGGCATCACCCTCCAACACCGCCGTGACCTGAAACCCCTGCTAGATGCTCTGCGCGCCAACAACATCACCTACAAGTGGAAATTTCCTTTCTGTCTAGCCGCCTCCTCACATGGCCGCACAGCTTACCTCAAAGTCCCTGAGGATCTCCCAACCTTCTGCGACACTCTGCACATACCGAGAGTGGCGGTACCCAACTGGTACGCTGATTTTCGGCGCTCCGCAATCCGCAGAGAACACCCAAATGAGGAACCCATGGAAGCCTCTAATGCTGGCCTACGGAGAAGAAGATCTCCCTCTACCACACCGCCTCAGGGTGTGAACCGTTCCAATCGCCGCGACCATAGCCCCCACTCTCCCACCTCCAGGAGAGCCAGGAGGGGACGCTGATGCCCCCCACAGTAGGCTGTAACCGTCTGGGCTCCACTGCCTGTCTCTCCCTCTGCAATTGATGACCCAGACACAGCTTTTTCTTTTTCACAGTTCTTTTATTCCATTGTTTTTTGGATCCTGAGACTTTTACGTTTTTACTTCGTTTTTCTTCTCTCTTTCATACTACCATACCGGGCCTTTTACCCCCCTGGAGCAAAGCAGCGGGACTATTCGCCCTATTTCCCATCCACCATGCCCGTGGTTTACCACCACATAATGTCCTCCCTCCCGCCACAGAGGTCGGAAACAGATTCGACCTACTACAACTACCAGGATACACCGCGCTAGCGAGAGCCTTCCGGTACATGGCCGTGACCTTCCGGGTAGCACACCAGTTTCCGGCGCCCTTCGCACCTGTCATCACCACCACGCCGGATACCGAGGTTCACTGACGACCCGCTTTCAACGCCGGACACGGGTCGCTTCACTTCCTACCAGACACCATTGACCCCCGCACTCGGCTCATCACAAGACTCCTACGGATCTGCAGCCACTCCCCCGACTCGGACTTCCAACAGCAGGGACTGAAACGGACCCTACACAGCTTACCAACACCCCGCTGCCCTCCAATGGATCTCTTACCTTGCATGCTGCACGCCCTTCCGCGCAAGAACGGAGCTGGATGACGATTTTGGCACGCAATCATACGAGATCACACCAGGCTCGCTGATGCAAGAGGACCCCCCGAGCTGGAAACGCCTTCCGTCCAGGCCAAACAACACCTACCCCGATGGGAGATACGGAGGTCTGACTTTCCCACATCACTCAGGTACTCTGCTCTGACACCCGCGGCCTCTTTCTGAGACTCTGCAGATGGCCCTGCAGGACATCAAAACTCTTTCTGTACGTGCCCCCTGCACGTTACTTAATGTACATCTTACCTCTGCATTAACTTTTCTTTTATTTTTAAGAATTAAGTTCTTGTTATGTTCCGCCCATGGGTAAGTTAACACCTCAGGTTATCTACTACGAAATGTTTGTAATGTCATTACACAACTTACAGCATTACAGGGTACCTAGCAACGACTACAGTACATTCAGGTCTGTCTGACCCCTATCCCACCATACACCTCATATGACCCTCCCAGGTGGCCCTACACCCAGACTCTCCTATTACACCCCTGAAGGACCATCGAGATGGGTACTCTGCGGTCATCTAAATGGGAGTCCGAACTGGAAAACAAAACTCCAGTCTCCTATTAATGAAAGCACTATCACTGAAATGGCTGTCACGACTTTCAGACGTGCGTTCTAAGTACCAACATATTTACATAGACGCACATATCGCTCATAGACCTCTATCTCGACCACGACCCCACTCTACCTCCTAACTGGACCTTACACGCTCCTCCGAGACTTTGACATATGACAAGCACCACCTTACTAAAACTTCACTGGTCATAGGATGTCAGGTTACACCTGTCTCCATATCTTAACAACCCGTTAACCCACTTGTGCCAGATCTTCGCCAACCCCCACACGGCTGCGGTGAGGTTCGCTAATCCGGATTCTACGGATTGGGGACCATCAGTGCGCTGTACCTGTCCGAATCTACTATCCTTCAGAAGCAGCGGATTGTACAGATCCCTCTGCTGCCTCATCGGTCCCCCCCCTACGACACGTTTGAAACAACTTAAGCTACTGCTGAAACGCTGATTGGTGCACCCCCTTACCACTTAATCCCTTAATGTATACCCTCCCCCCCACCCTGACGGAGGCCATGGACCATACTGCTTGCACCGCGGCCCAAGCTCCTCTACGCTCCACACTCACACTGCGCTCTATGAACATAAGGGGCCTTAACACGCCCAAAAAAAGGTCTCTCTTACTCACCTCCTTGCAAAAATCAAACACCCATATCGCACTCATCCAAGAAACACACTTCAGATCCGATGCAGTCCCCAAGCTGCAGAACAAACACTTCCCAACTGTGTATCACGCAACCAATAATGAAGCCAAATCGAAAGGAGTATGCATCCTCATATCGAAAAACTGCCCATTCGTTGTCACTGACGTACACCGCGACCCGTTGGGGAGATTCTTGTTCCTCAAGGGCTCTCTGCACAACAAGACCTTCACCATTGCCAACCTATACGCTCCAAACTCTCGACAAGTACCATTCTTCCGACATACACTACAACTCCTCACGACTTTTACCACAGGCAGCCTTATAGTAGGAGGCGACTTCAATGTACCTCTTGACCCCTCCCTCGACACATCCAACGGCACCTCATCCTCCACCTACAGGGCTTTACGCGCGATCAAAACGCAATTCAGAGAACTATTATTACACGATGCCTGGCGCACACTTCATCCCACGGTAAAGGACTTTACCTTCTTCTCCCCACCACACTCCAAATATTCCAGAATAGATTATTTCTTCATCTCCCAATCCGATCTCCCTATACTCCACAAGTCCGCAATTGAACCGATGATACTTGCAGACCATAACCCGATCTCTATAACCCTTCACGTTCCCAATAAAACTACCCGCTCTCAAATATGGCGCCTGGACAACTCCCTACTCACAGACACTGAAATTTCCCACAAGATTTCCGAACACTTAAATAACTATTTCTCAGAAAACAGACGGGACGACACTGCTCCAGAAATAATCTGGGCCGCACACAAATGTGTCATAAGAGGCACATTTTTATCACAGGCCGCGCATAGAAACCGTCTAAGGAAAGCAAAATTGGAGAACCTAACCGCACGTATTTCCGCTCTAGAACGTAAACACAAGGCATCTCTAGCTCTAGAAGCGATGTCCGAACTGACACACCTACGAACTGAACTCCTAGAAGAATTACACAACAACATCAAGAGGAAATACATGCTTACACAAAAATGCTTTTACGAATACAGCAACAAATCAGGGAAAATGCTGGCTAAAGCATTGCAAGCGAAAAAAGCAGCCCACACCGTACACTCCATCGTAGACCCCTCGGGTAAAACTATGGTAAAATCTGATGACATAGCGGAACAATTCGTGCGCTACTACACCAAACTGTACAACATTCGCACCCCCCCATCGTCCCTCACTCTGTCAGACCGGAAAGAGGCAATACATAACTTCTTATCTCAATACGCACCCTCGCCCATCCTGACCGAAGATTCCGCTTCTCTTGATGCCCCCTTAACGGCGGAAGAGATGACTCTTGCACTAAAACAGATGAAACCGGGCAAAAGCCCCGGTCCAGATGGGCTGACGGTCGGGTACTACAAATCATTCCCTGATATACTCTTGCCTCACTTGGTCACGGCCTTTAACAACCTCTCACCTACCAATACGGCCCCCACAGATCTCTTGGAGGCCCATATCACCCTTATCCCCAAATCAGGTAAGGATGACAAATTGGTCTCTAATTACCGCCCCATTTCTCTACTCAACGTAGATGTTAAGTTATACGCCAAAGCCATAGCAAATCGCCTCTTACCCCTGATCCCAAATTTAATCACCACAGATCAAGTAGGTTTTGTCCCCGGCAGAGAAGCTAAAGACAATACTACCAAGGCTTTAAACATACACCATTGGCTGACTTCCACTGGTACTAAGGGCTTTTTTCTATCCTTGGACGCGGAGAAGGCGTTCGACAGGGTGGCATGGGATTTCATGGAAGCTACCCTGAGATCCGTAGGCCTCCCGTCGAGACTCATCAATATGATTATGGTCCTCTATTCCTCTCCCACAGCCAAAGTCCGAGTGAACGGTGGACTGTCGAGCGCCTTCTCCGTGTCCAACGGTACTAGACAGGGATGCCCTCTATCCCCCTTGATCTTCGTACTTACAATGGAACCCATGTTGCGCAAAATTAGAGAAAACCCTGACATCAAAGGCGTCCAAATCAATCAAACACACTACAAAGTAGCTGCCTACGCGGATGATATTCTCCTCTTCCTCACAGAACCGATCACTACCATCCCGAATCTACTCAAAGATTTTGCCCTCTTTAAATCCTTATCGAACCTGCAAATAAATTTCTCCAAATCCAAGGCGCTCAACATCTCACTAACACAAGAGACGGTCACACAATGCAAACAAAATTTTCCCTTTGGATGGGAAACGCAAGCCATAAAATACCTTGGCATTAACATACCCACGGCTTTACCAGATTTATTTAGGCTTAACTTTCTACCGATCCTACAAACCATCGAGGGTGATCTCCAGAGGTGGCAGACTGGTCCATTCTCATGGTTTGGAAGGATTGCTATCTTGAAAATGAACGTTCTGCCTAGATTGCTCTACCTTCCACAAACCATACCGATATTGCTCCCTCACTCCTTCTTTGCCTCGTACAAAAAGATTTGTAGAAAATTCATCTGGCTATCCCAACAGCCTAGACTGAATTGGCACAGAATGACAACCTCCAAATCACAGGGAGGATTGCAAGTTCCTGATCTACAAATCTACTATCAGGTCTGCCATCTAGTTAGAATTGTGGATTGGCACGTACACGGCAAGGAAAAAGATTGGGTGCAGTTGGAAAATACTTTTACCAAAACCCCTTTGCAACTTCTTCCCTGGATCAACCCAAAATTCATCCCGCAAACCGCCACTGCGAATCCCCTAATAAACTCCACCTTAATCAACTTCACGAAATCATGCAAAATTCTCAAATTCCAACCTACGTCGGGACCAATGACACCTATCGAAGATAACCCGGAATTCCCACCGAGCGTCAACCTAACCCACCCAACCAAGGAACCACATAGACCCCGGCTTCTAGCACAACAACTATTCCACCACGGAACTCTATTACCATACTCAGAGCTGACCATTAAATTTCCGGAATATCGCATTCCCTTCTACAACTATCTGCAAATCCGTCACTTCCTACAAAGCCTCCCACACAAAGACAACATTCATAGGGAACCTACATCCTTTGAGCTGCTCTGCTCTAAGAATGAACCCCAAAGACACCTCATCTCGACCATCCACACACTTTTCTCCACACACCCCAACATCACAAACGATACGCCACTAAGGCAATGGGAGACTGATCTGAACACAACCTTAACCACGGACGATTGGAGGAATGTGTTCTACCATATTCACAAAGGTTCGGGCAACGTAGCGACGCAAGAATGCAGGTTCAAAATCTACTCAAAATGGTATAGAACTCCCGATAAAATTAACAAATTCCTACCTACTATATCCCCAAATTGCTGGAGGTGTAACACAGCCCGGGGTTCTCTCCTTCACATATGGTGGGACTGCCCACTCATTCAAACCTATTGGGCTGCAATTCACAACCTAATCACTCAGATCACAACATACGCACCTGACTATACACCAGCGCAATACTTACTCCATCATACCTCAATCCCTCAACGTGTATACAGGAAGTCACTAACTCTACATCTTATTAATGCGGCAAACTTATGCATCCCTGTGCATTGGAGAAGCACAACACCCCCCTCGATCTCGGAATGGATCCGGAGAGTAGACAAGATAGCTAACATAGAGAATCTCATACACCAAACCTCCGACTCACCATCCAAATACATTGATACATGGGCATGTTGGACCCATTTCAGGACATCGTATTCCACCGACACGCACACCAACCCACCTACCTCTACCTCGAGAGACGACACCGGCCTGATAGCCAGTTAACGCACCAACCAATATACATGTCGTCCTGAACCTCCGTCTTATCACCCCCCCTTTTTCCCCCTTTTTTTCCTCGGCCTCCTGTAAACACGAGCCTACTACATAGCCCATTCCCCCCCTTTATAAGACACCTATATCGACACTGTAATGACTAGCAATCTACGCGATGCATAATACCGACATCCCCCACTAATAAGCACACTTCTGTACCTACACTGGGCACAGTTAGTACCCCATAGGGGTGCCCAGGATTGCGGGTAACACTATTACCGTCGGTCCGGATCGACTACAACACCAATACCTTACACCACGCTAGTAACTGCAAACTGTCTTACATCCTCTTGCGATTTCTAGAAAATCCACCTCACACCTGATACGCTCATTACACGTAACCAGAGAATCCCATGTAGAACGTTGGATATGCTCCTGTCCTTTCTCATTTTTACCTTTGTAATGTACAATGTACTTGACAACGCAATACCTCTGTAGACCTCTGTAATTTTGTTTGAAGTTCTCTTTCAATTGGTACCGAATAATTTACCCTAGTTCTGTTACCTTATACTGAACGTGGAATATTTCTTTCGTGTAAATCCACCACTGTACTGCCTTCTGTACTTTATGAAAATCCAATAAAGTGTTTTAACAAAAAAAAATAGAGCTAAGGCGGGGGACCTCGGGATCTGGGCTCCAGTAACTTTCTTAATCATGCGGAAAATCCTGCTCCAGAAAGGCCTCAATCGTGGACATTCCCAGAAGATATGTGCCAGGGAGCCCCTGAGCCGACAGCCCCTAAAACAACTGGGGTCCGTGGAGGGGAACATTTTGGCCAGTCTCTCCGGTGGAAGATACCATCTTTTGATAACCTTCACGCTGGATTCAACCAGAGAGATGTTCAAAATGCTCTTGTATGCTCTACTAAAGGCGACCCTCCACTTCTCTAGGGCCCACTCCAAGGAAAGGTCTGACTCCCAAGCTTTCATGTATGAGGTCTTGGCGGACTGTCTAGAGAGTGACTGATAGATGATGGAGATTCCACCCCTCTGCTCCGAAGCCTGACCGCACCATATTTCATATGGGGTGAATGCGTGGTTTGAAGAATTGTCTGATCTGCTGGAAACGAAAGTTCTCGGAGTTAGGCATCTCTAGTTGACTCACACAGAAGGCCCTGGTGATAGGCCCCATTGATGTGAAGTAGTGTCCAATCCGGTACATCCCCTTGTTCAACCACCAGCGGAATGCTTTAATGTCAGTTCCCGGGGGAAAGTCAGGGTTATTGAATATGTGAGCCAGGGGGTGTCTGTAGGAAGTTATGGATTGAAGGTTTCTCAGAGAATCCCATAATTGAAAGGATTGTGAGAGGATAGGGGATAAAATGGGGGGACGTTTTTTGGGGGGGACCCATAGAAGAAAGTCGATAGTGAAAGAAGGGACTGCCTGTCTCTCAATCAGTATCCAATCTGGTCTTTCAGCCTTCGTGTATACCGTCGAGATCTGGGCTAGCCTGGCTGATTGGTAATACCAAAATAGCTGCGGGAGGCCTAACCCCCCTTGCGTTCTGTTTAAGTATAATGTGCTCTGTTGAAGTCTGTACCCTTTCCCTCCCCAAATGAATTGTATTATTTTCCTTTGGAATGCTTTCAAGTGCTCTTTAATGATGCTTATTGGAATGGCTCTAAAGAGGTAGAGGATTCTGGGGAGTAAAGTCATCTTGACTGCATGAATCCTCCCCAACCAGGATAAACCCCCTTTAGCCCATTTGGATAAGTCTGCCTCCAGTTTGCGGTATGTGTGAGGAAAGTTAGTTGCATAAAGGAGTTCTGTCTTAGCTGTGAGCCTTATCCCCAAATAATCAATGTATGAGTCACCCCATTTGAATTCAAAGGCACTCTGCAGGGATGGTAATATGGATGGGTTAAGGGAGATGTTTAGGGCTGAAGATTTGGCGTAATTGACCTTCAGTCCAGAGATCTTCGAGAAGTCTTTCAGGAGTTTGCAGAGGTTTGGAAGGGTGGTGGTTGGGGACGTGATAAAAAGGAGCATATCGTCCGCAAACAATCCACATTTGTGGACCTGGTCACCACAGGCAACCCCTTGAATGTTGGGATCTGCTCTTATTGCTATTGCTAACGTTTCGATAGCGATAGCAAAAATTAGGGGGGAGAGTGGGCATCCCTGCCTAGTGCCTCTTGCAATGGTTAGGGGTTTAGAGTATTGACCTTGCAAACGAATCACTGCTTGAGGGGAGGAGTATAGTGATTTAAGAGTCCCTAAGAAGTGTGGGTCCGAATCCCCACTTCTCCATTATGGAGAAAAGGTAAGGCCATTCGATCGAGTCGAAAGCTTTGTGGAGATCCAGCGAGAGGATCATACCTTCTTGTTTCGGCCCCTCCTCCCTGTTAGATTGTAGAATGGATACTATATCTATTGCTCTCCTAATTTGGTCGGGACCTTGCCTACCAGGTATAAAGCCAACCTGGTCCTTGTGTATATAGAGGTTGATAAAAGAGGAAAGGCGGTTGGCTAGAATTTTAGTAAGAATTTTGAGATCGTTGTTAATTAAAGATATGGGCCTGTAGTTCTCAACTTCCTCATGGTTTTTGTTGGGTTTGGGGATCACTGAGATAAATGCTGTGTTTAGTTGGGTTTCAATGGGGGATCCTGACTTTTTGGAGTTAAAGAACTTCGCCAGGTACGGGGCTAGGGTAGCGCTATATTCCTTATAGTAAGGGACTGAGAGGCCGTCTGGCCCAGGGGCGGAGCCAGATTTAAGACCTTTAATTACCTCCCTAATTTTGGCCTCCGAAATGGGAGCTTCCATTAAGTCTTTACATTCTCTTGAGAGCGAGGGAAGTTGTAGATTCAGAAGGAACTCATTAACTAAGGGGCCTTTATCCGATTGGGGTGGGTTGTAAAGATTAGCATAAAAATCGTGGAAAGCAGACATAATATTGGTCGGATTTGCTGTTGGGGGTTGACCTGCTATCCTCAATTTGGGGAAGGTGAGGGAGCGAAATTTAGGTGAGAGTTTAGATGCCAACATTGAGCCGAATCTATCCTTGTGGCAGTAAAATTTGGCTCCACACCATCTAAGATTTTTCTCTGCTTTAGCCGTTAAAGCGAGATTCAGCTCAAGTCTGGTGGCGTCAAGTTTGCTTAGAAGGGTCCTAGACGGGTGTCGTTTGTGTTCCGCTTTTAGTTGGAGGAAGGATTTTTCGAGTCTTTGGATGTCGATCAATCGCTCCTTCTTAAATTTGGTCGCTAACCTAATTATAACTCCTCGAATAGTTGCCTTGTGGGCAGCCCACAGGGTTTCGGGTGATATGTTCTCTACATCATTTAAGAGGAAGTATTCTTTGATAGATTTTGCTATTTCTTGTACCAGACTAGGATCAGCTAAAAGGGATTCGTTTAGTCGCCAAAAGAAGCCTCCTCGCCCAGACAGAACATTTCTCAAGGTAAGAAGAACCAATGAATGATCCGACCATGTGGTGTCTAGTATTGCTGCCTTAGTGAACAAGGGAATGAGGGCTGTCTGGGTGAGGATGTGATCAATTCTAGCGTAAGACTGGTGGGGAGCAGAAAAGTGCTTGTAGTCCCTTTTGTTGGGGTTCATTTCCCTCCATGCGTCTACCAGGCCCTGTGCGTGAACCATCTTGGCAATCCTAGTGCTAAGTTTTGTTGGGCGAGTGAGTTGGTCTTTAGGGGGCTTAGTTTTGTCTAGACCCTGGTCAAACGCAACATTTGAGTCCCCTCCCAGGATGACTTTGCCTTCCAGGAGCGGTTCCAAAGTTGAGAACAGGTCCTGGAAGTATGACGCTTGGCCCTTGTTTGGGGCGTAGTAGGAGACGAAGGAATATAAAACACCTTCTAGGGTACCCTTCACCACAATGAATCTGCCCTCTAGATCCCTAAAGTCAGCGAGATGTGAAAATTTGCAATTTTTAGAGAAGAGAATAGCTACCCCCTTCGTCTTGTTAGGGGCATTTGCTAAATAAAATGTTGGAAAGTGAGCATGTAGGAACTTGGGGGTGTACCGGATGGGGAAGTGCGTCTCCTGCAGAAGCACCACATCGATTCTCAGTGATTTATAATGATCCAGTGCTAGTCTCCTTTTCCTAGGGGAGTTTAGTCCCTGGACATTATGTGAACCTATCTTGAGGTCATTACCCTTCGCACTCAGGTCAGCCATAGGAGCAGAGGGGATAGAAGCCAGAGATCAAGCAGTCACTTACCCTTGGGTGTCTTCTCATACCGGATTTAGGCCAGGTTGTGCGGGGTAGTCCCCGGACCGACTCTGGGGCACGGGGGGGAACCCCCCCCCCGGAAGGCTAGAAGAAAGAAAGGGGATGAGATGGGGAAGAAAAAGGTAAGAGACATACTGACAAATAAAGACATAAAACAAGATATGGGTACCAAGAAAATACCCTTGGAGTTATGCGAATCGAAATCCGCTATAGCCCCAATGAACCACTTCAGACCGCCCCGAGGGGCGTCTGAAGTTCCGACACCAAAGGACTCAATAGGTTCTTTGGAATCGAGTGGAGGCACAAGGGTTCCACCCCGGACCCTTGTTATGTCAAACCTGCAGCATAACAAATACACACCATAACGGAAAACCTAAAAACTATAATGTCAGCCCTAGTTATGGGGCTCTAATCGCCTGAAACAACAATCAACCCAGGCAGGAACGTAAAATCAAAAACCCTGAGAATCCCGCCCCCTACACATCCTCAAAAGTCTACCCCCCCCCCCTGTCTGACTATGTGGGGGAGAATTCCTGGGGGGTCACTGGATAATAGGGGCGGCCTTAATGGTCTAGCAAACCGGACCTCCCTCTGAAAGTGGGGAAGAAATATGGGTATTTCAGTCAAACCTAGACTTCTAACTGGACTAAGAAATGACACATCCTAATAAAAACTGGAAAACTAGTCCTGTAGTCTGAACTTTATCTTAGAGAAACCGTGATCTTCATGGAAGAGCATATACTCTGTAGAAGTCTTCTTCCTCTGAGGTGGTTAGCTGGTTCTTGAGGGAAGCAAGATGAAGCAAAGGGTGGAAAGTGTTCGTTTCCGGCCTCCGTTATCGAAATAATTTTGCTAAAGTGGAGAAATGGTGCGTAAACCGAAAAGTTCGATGAGAGACTAGATGCGGGGTTTTCCATGTCCATAAGAGGAGAGAGGATTTGGAGCACTAGCTCCATCAACTTGGGGGGAGAACTGGCCCAAAGATGTCTCTGCCGAGGCTAAAGGGAAATAATGCGCAAAGCGGTCCTTAGGGTGGTTTCCCATCCTTGCTCTTCTTGGAAGGTCCCTTCATCCAGAGTGGAGATACGGGGCTGCCAGGAGGAGGGCGTTTAGTGGAGCCCGAGGAAGAAGACGAAAAGTCCATTGGCGCCTCCTGAGAGATTAGCCTGAGGGCGAGAAACAGTCTTTCACCTTCCTGGAGGCTCGTAAACGAGTGGGTCTTGCCCTGGATAGTGAACTTTACAGCAAAGGGGAAGGTCCAGCGGTATTTGATATCCCGTTGGGAGAGGACCGTGAGGAGGGGTTTTAGTGTTCTCCGTCTTTGAATAGTTGTAGGGGCGAGGTCAGCAAAAATCTGGATCTGGTGACCCAGGTGTTGCAGCTTAGGATTTTGTCGAGATTGCCGCATGACCTCTTCCTTTACCGCAAAGAAGTGCGGCTTGACGATTATGTCCCTTGGGGATCCGTCTTGTCTGGGGGGACCGAGAGACCTGTGAGCTCTGTCTAGTTCCAGACGTTGGGGGGGTATGTTAGGAATAAGGGCTGCAATGATGTCCTGAACCGTGGAGGGAATGTCCGAAAAAGTTTCAGGGAGGCCTCTGATTCGAAAGTTATACCTCCTAGACCGTTTTTCGAGCTCGTCGATCCTAGAAAGGGCGACATCTAATTGTTCTTGAATGGTCATGAGGTGTGCTGCGTTTTGGTTGGTTCTCGCGGTTGTGCATTCCACCTTATCCTCAATGGCTTCAATTCTGGCGCCCAAATTGGACAGTCCGCTTTAATAGTGTTGGTAATCTGTTTTGCAATATTAGCCAGTCCTTTCTCTAACAAGGATGAGAATTTAGCAAACATGTCTTCCTGCAGTGCTGCGAGGTCAGTTACTGAGAAGCCTGGTTGCTGGATGACTGGAAGTGGAAGGTGGGCCTGTGCAGGGAGGGCCTGAGGGCCCAGCTCCTGTTGTGTGAGACTCAGTATCTCAATGGAGGCCTTTGCTGTGGCCTGGGGCTTCGTGTGGCCTTGCAGTTGTGAATGGGGCGTTAGGGGGGGTCCCTGTGCTGCCTGAGCATAGGTCAGGGTCGGGGGAGAGAGTACTGGCCTGTGCTCCTGTGTCCTGGAGTTGATGCCTGCCTGTTGTGGCGGTCCGTCCATGCTGGCGGCCATCTTGGGACTCCCGTCCACGCTAGCTGCGGCGAATTGGGGGCCGAGATCGCATCTCGCCGTAGGGCCAGACATCTCCTCTGGTTCCCCGGACGTTCCCCTACTCGGGTGTGGTGTTGTCTCACCCGCTATTGGGCTGTGGCGGCTGGTGTGCGGCTCGGTGGTCCGGGGTGGAGCGGAGCTCTTGGTTCAAGAGGCCATGTTGGAGCTCTCGCGCATGCGCTCTGTGTAACCTGAGTCTTTAACCACTTAACAACTGGCCCATAGCCAAATGATGGCTACAGGGCAATTGCATAACTCTGGGAGGGCGTACAGTTACGTCCTCCCAGAATCCCACTCTTGCGTGCCCCCTGGGGCGCGCACCTGAGAATATCCCTGACCGCCGGCTCCAGAGGACCCGGCGTATCATGGATGACGGTAAACAACCGCTGGTCGCGGCCATTTACCATGTGATCGCTCCATCAAATGACGGAGCGATCACTTGTAAACAAACCGGTGTCATGTCTTAATGCTGGTTCCTCTCTCCCCTCTGTGTACCGATCGGTACAATGTGAGGGGACAGGGGGAGAGATCGGATGGCAGCAGCGCTGTGGGCTGGATCTGTAGTGCCCACAGCACTGCTCTGAGACAATTGCAGTCACATCCAGACATCCATCTATCCAAGCTCAGCCATCCCTCCATACTCTGCAATACCCTGCAATACTCTGCAATACTCTGCAATGCCCTGCAATACTCTGCAATACCCCGCAATACCCCGCTATACAGTCGGGAGTAGGGATGAACTTCGAGTTTGAGTCGAACTCATGTTCGACTCGAACATCGGCTGTTTGCCAGTTCGCTGAACAGCGAACAATTTGGGGTGTTCGCGGCAAATTCGAATGCCGCTGAACACCCTTTAAAAGTCTGTGGGAGAAATCAAAAGTGCTAATTTTACAGGCTTATATGCATGGTATTGTCATAAAAAGTGTTTGAGGACCTGGGTCCTGCCCCAGGGGACATGGATCAATGCAAAAAAAAGTTTTAAAAACGGCCGTTTTTTCGGGAGCAGTGATTTTAATAATGCTTAAAGTAAAACAATAAAAGTGTAATATTCCTTTAAATTTCATACCTGGGGGGTGTCTATAGTATGCCTGTAAAGGGGCACATGTTTCCCGTGTTTAGAACAGCCTGACAGCAAAATGACATTTCAAAGGAAAAAAAGTAATTTAAAACTACTTGCGGCTATTAATGAATTGCCAGTCCGACAATACACATAAAAATTCATTGATAAAAACGGCATGGGAATTCCCCACAGGAGAACCCCGAACCAAAATGTAAAAAAAATGGCATGGGTGTCCCCCTAAATTCCATACCAGGCACTTCAGGTCTGGTATGGCGTGGGGTCCCCCCAAAAATCCATACCAGACTCTTATCCGAGCACGCAACCTAGCAGGCCGCAGGAAAAGAGGGGGGGTGAGAGAGCAACCCCCCTCCTGAACCGTACCAGGCTACATGCTCTCAACATTGGGAGGGTGATTTGGGATCCCCCAAAGCACTTTGTCCCCATGTTGATGGGGACAATGGCCTCATCCCCACAACCCTTGCCCAGTGATTGTTGGGGTCTGCGGGTGGGGGCTTATCGGAATCTGGAAGCCCCCGTTAACAAAGCGACCCCCAGATCCCAGCCCTCCCCCCTGTGTGAAATGGTAAGGGGGTACGTACCCCTACCATTTCACAAAAAAAGTGTCAAAAATGTTAAAAATGACAAGGGAAAGTTTTTGACAATTCCTTTATTTAAATGCTTCTTCTTTCTTCTATCTTCTATCTTCTTTCTCCTATCTTCTATCTTCCTCCTGTTTCTTCCTCCATATTCTTCTTCTTCTGGTTCTTCCTCCAGTGTTCTCGTCTGCCATCTTCCTCCGCGGAGTCTTCTTCCCTTCTTCTTCTCGGGCCGCTCAGAATCCACCATTATGGGAGGCTCCCTCTGTGTGACGCTTCTCCTCTTCTGACGGTTCTTAAATAACGGAGGGCGGGGTCACCTGGTAACCCTGCCCCCTCTGATGTCACAGGGAATGCCACAAGGAAGTCCCCGTCAAGTCCCCGTGTATCAAAGGGGGATGGGGTCACCGGGTGGCCCCACCCTCCGTTGTTTAAGAACCATCAGAAGAGGAGAAGCGTCACACAGCGGGAGCCTCCCATCATGGTGGATGTGGAGCGGCCCGAGAAGAAGAAGGGAAGAAGACGCCGTGGAGGAAGATGCCGGATGAGAACACCGGAGGAAGAACCAGAAGAACCAGAAGAAGATGGAGGAAGAAACCGAAGGAAGATAGAAGATAGAGGATAAAAGATAGAAGATAGAAGAAAGAAGATAGAAAAAAGAAGAAGCATTTAAACAAAGGATTTGTCAAAAACTCTTGTCATTTTTAACATTTTTGACACTTTTTTTGTGAAATGGTAGGGGTACCCCCTTAACATTTCACACAGGGGGAGGGCCGGGATCTGGGGGTCCCCTTGTTAAAGGGGTCTTCCAGATTCCGATAAGCCCCCTGCCCGCAGACCCCCACAACCACCGGGCAAGGGTTGTGGGGATGAGGCCCTTGTCCCCATCAACATGGGGACAAGGTGCTTTGGGGGACCCCAAAGCACCCTCTCAATGTTGAGGGCATGTGGCCTGGTACATGTGGCCTGCCAGGTTGCGTGCTTGGATAAGGGTCTGGTATGGATTTTTGGGGGGACCCCACGCCATTTTTTTTTAAATTTTGGCACGGGGTTCCCCTTAAAATCCATTGAGACCTAAAGGCTCATAGATTTTGAGGGGGACCCCACGCCATTTCTTTTTAAATTTGGGTTCGGGGTTCCCCTGTGGGGAATTCCCATGCCGTTTTTATCAATGAACTTTTATGTGTATTGTCGGTCCGGCAATTCATTAATAATGAGTAGTTTTAAATGACTTTTTTCCTTTGAAATGTCATTTTGCTGTCAGACTGTTCTAAACAAGGGAAACATGCGCCCCTTTACAGGCATACTATAGACACCCCCAGGTACAAAATTTGAAGGAATATTACACTTTTATTGTTTCACTTTAAGCATTATTAAAATCACTGCTCCCAAAAAAACGTCAGTTTTTAAAACTTTTTTTTGCATTGATTCATGTCCACTGGGGCAGGAACCAGGTCCCCAAACACTTTTTATGACAATAACTTGCATATAAGCCTTTAAAATTAGCACTTTTGATTATTCATGTTCGTGTCCCATAGACTTTAACGGTGTTCGCGTGTTCAAACAAATTTTTTGCCTGTTCGCATGTTCTGGTGCGAACCGAACAGGGGGGTGTTCGGCTCATCCCTATTCCTGACTAAGAGATACCCCTGGAAGTAATGGCAGTACTTGGTGCCTAATTGTCAGTGTTGGCCAGATTTTGTTGAGGCCCTTCTGTAGGTGGTACATGCCTGGCTGTTTCTTTAATAGTGTGCAGCAGTTCTCTCCTTCCTTACTGTGCAGGGAATCTTGGCTCCTGTAGTTCTTGCAGGCTTTCACTTCCATTATACTGTGCCCCTACAAGACTGCATTTCTCATGATGATCTGCTGCACAGCAAGTCCCCTTCTCTAATGTTCCCATTGACTATGACTCCCCTACCCTCTGATTGGTTGTTCACTGCTGCCAAGGGTCGGGGTGGAAAGACAGGTGGGGAATTTTACACAGATCTATCTCCTGACTGCTGGATTGAGAGAGGGGAGAAAAGTCAGTTGTATTCTTCTCCCCTGTATGCTAACCAGCTCACTACCATTGCTAGCAGAGAAGCAGGGTGAACAGAGGATCTGCACACAGCTTGCTAGTCCAGCAGCACAGATAGACAGCTCCTACCATTTATAGAGTGCAGGGGGGGTGCAGGAGATCACACAGCCGGCTATATATATATTCATGATACTTGAAGAAGATATTCAGATTACAGATTTCTTCTTAGGATGCCTGCGTAGATGTCAGGTGTCCCATCTTAATGAAAAAGAACATTATCTACTTTCCAAAGAAGCTTTTTAGCATTTCTGTTTTTTTTCCCAATACTTGGTTTTCCATAACAGCTATCAGTTCTTATTAGTACTGTTGCTCTAAACTGCAAGCAATGTGTTTTACAGAACTGAATTTTAAATAAAGCATATAGCAAGTTTAAGCATGCTGAGGATATTAATATGTATGATTGCAGCTAGCGGTTCCATTATATTAATTTGTCTTGATTTTACACTGTTAGTTTAGTTTTCTTTTTTCTTATTTTCCTTACCTTGACCATAAAAATAGCCATTTCTTTTCCATATTTCAGTGCAAAAGAAGCACACTATTCCCTATGTGTTTCTGTAATATATGTATGCTTAACAATATACAGTATTTGTTTCCTTACCTCACCTTTGCTACATCTTTTGACATTGCATACATATAAATATATATATATATTCAGTACATTATAAATTATATATATATATATATATATATATATATATATATATATATATATATATATATATATATATATATATATATATATATATATATATATGTGTGTGTGTGTGTGTGTGTGTGTGTATATATATATATATATATACAATGTTTTAACACTCCGTTAAATTTATTGAAAGTAATTAAATTCTCTTCATTCTACACCAGCTGGTATTTACTTCATACTCCATCAGGCGTCAACAGAGCATGGGGCTTCAAGACAGAAATATTACTTTGGCAAGCATAAATATTTCATTTTTCACACCACAAATACGTTGATGATTTATTAATTAGCCTGAAGGCCTGCTGCTTCTGCAAACTGAGGAGCAAAATATAGTAATTCCGTACTGATCACTGAAAATATGTATAACTTGCATGCCCACAAAACTAGTTTGGAGTAACTGCACACTTCAAGGCAAAGTAATACAGTATAAATTAACATTTTAAAATGTTTGTTTTGTCCCCCTATCTTCCTCTGTAGCGTTTTTGTGTGCCATGGTGCCAAAAATTTGGGGGGATGGTATCCCTGTGGCTACAATTGTGTGGAAATAAAATATGGTTTGCTATGAATAAATTAGGAAAAAGTACTGGAGTACAATCCACATGTCCAATATTACTTTGATACAGTGGCTGTGCAAAGGAGTATCTAAGATTTAGCAATCACTGGGCACTAAAAGTAACCAAACGGTTTGTGGGAAAAAAAAAACACTAAATGTGATCAGCAAAATAAAGCACAGAGAGCACAAATGGTAGCACAGTATACCAGACTGAGGGATTAAAAGTAGTGCAGGTACATTTACATAAGATTATCTGCCAACTCCTAAGTGGTCCATGGGTTGTCCTTCTATGTGGAGAACAACTGTAGCCCTTGCATTGGGGGTAAAACTTGTAAGCATTCCAGGATTACAGGGATCAGCACTCTCTTGTGTGCAGTGTTCTGAAGCAGGGAGGCATGTCCTTCACTGACATTGGGTCTATGAAGTCCACTGACAGTCTGTGTGCAGTCTTTCAGAGTGACTTCGTTGGATGGCAAAGCATTTCAGGGTCCCCATTGTCAAGCAAGGACTCAGCTGTGGGACATTAAAGTGCTTATGAGCAGGCATAGCTGCTAACATGGAAAGGAAAAGTCAAAAACTACTGATATCTTCAATCTCAAGGAAATCTTATAGAAGTAATGCAAATAATAATATTTAACAATAAAAATATTGTGTTTTATTGTACCCTTGAAACTGTTTCTAATGCTTTATTGGATTTCTAGAAAATACTCTATTTTAATTTTGTATATTTATTTAAAATCAATGAAATATCAATAATAATAATAAAAAACGGAATCATTTTTTTCCAAATAAAGATGACAAGTAAGGTAATGAGAGGCATAAAGTGCTGATGTTCATTAAATAAAATTGTTGGGACTTTATATGAGACAATGACTGCTACAGAGTTCTTATGTCTCCATCCCTGAATGATATAGAAAAAAGAGGGGAAAGGGGAATGGGACAATGGGAGAACAGGTGCCTGTTCCCACTTTTGCTTGGATTGCTTAGGCAATCTGAGTGGAAGTTCTCCTCCCACCCGCATGCCCACAACCTTCTGGGACACGTCACTGGTCCCAGAAGGCTGTAGGACCATTAACAGAGTACAGCAGAGCTGGCTAGGGATGAGCTTCGTGTTCGAGTCGAACCCATGTTCGACTCGAACATCGGCTGTTCGATCGTTCGCCGAATTGCGAACGTTATGGGCCGTTCGCGCTAAATTCGTGTGGCGCGTCACGGCCCATAATTCACTGCGGCATCGCAGTGCATTGCTGGCTGATGATTGGCCAAGCATGCACTATGACCCGCATGCTTGGCCAATCACAGCGCCGTCAGTAGAGAGAGCTGTAATTGGCCAAAGCCAGGGTGGCTTTGGCCAATTATGGCTCAGGGGATTTAGTACACACCCCACACTATATAAGGCCGCCTGCACGGCGGCCCTGTGTAGTGTGTGTTCCGGTGTGCTGAGAGATAGAGAGAGAGAGAGACAGTGTCATTTGATTTGAGTTAAATAGATTAGGCAGAACAGTCAGTCAGTTAGCTGCACTTACAGTGTATTGTGTATATATATGCATCCCAGGTGTTGCATATATATATATACACTGTATTCAGTTTAGCTAGATCCGTTCCTGTTATCTTCTATCTAGACTATTTACATTTAATGCAGTGCGTCCTGCTCACAGTGTTCAGCTAGATCCGTTCCTGCTATTTACATTTAGTGCAGTGCGTCCTGCTCACAGTGTTCAGCTAGATCCGTTCCTGTTATCTTCTAGACTATTTACATTTAGTGCAGTGCGTCCTGCTCACAGTGTTCAGCTAGATCCGTTCCTGCTATTTACATTTAGTGCAGTGCGTCCTGCTCACAGTGTTCAGCTAGATCCGTTCCTGTTATTTACATTTAGTGCACTGCGTCCTGCTCACAGTGTTCAGCTAGATCCGTTCCTGCTATTTACATTTAGTGCAGTGCGTCCTGCTCACAGTGTTCAGCTAGATCCGTTCCTGCTATTTACATTTAGTGCAGTGCGTCCTGCTCACAGTGTTCAGCTAGATCCGTTCCTGCTATTTACATTTAGTGCAGTGCGTCCTGCTCACAGTGTTCAGCTAGATCCATTCCTGTTATCTTCTAGACTATTTACATTTAGTGCAGTGCGTCCTGCTCACAGTGTTCAGCTAGATCCGTTCCTGCTATTTACATTTAGTGCAGTGCGTCCTGCTCACAGTGTTCAGCTAGAGCCGTTCCTGCTATTTACATTTAGTGCAGTGCGTCCTGCTCACAGTGTTCAGCTAGATCCGTTCCTGTTATCTTCTAGACTATTTACATTTAGTGCAGTGCGTCCTGCTCACAGTGTTCAGCTAGATCCGTTCCTGCTATTTACATTTAGTGCAGTGCGTCCTGCTCACAGTGTTCAGCTAGATCCGTTCCTGTTATCTTCTAGACTATTTACATTTAGTGCAGTGCGTCCTGCTCACAGTGTTCAGCTAGATCCGTTCCTGTTATCTTCTAGACTATTTACATTTAGTGCAGTGCGTCCTGCTCACAGTGTTCAGCTAGATCCGTTCCTGTTATCTTCTAGACTATTTACATTTAGTGCAGTGCGTCCTGCTCACAGTGTTCAGCTAGATCCGTTCCTGTTATCTTCCTACTGACAGGCAGGCTTGTCTGGTTACAGTATATAAAGCTACCTGAAGAAAATTACAGGTGTTCTATCCCAGCTTAGTGCAGCTACAGGCCATTAGTATGTCTGGAAGGCCAAGAAGGAGAGGCAGACAGTCACAAGCCAATAAGAGAGGGCAAGCAGGCTCTGTGTCTAGTGCTGGTCGTGGAGACGGTGCATCCTCATCAGCACGTGGACATGGGACACGCTTGGCCTTTTTTTCGGCAGCTGGCCGTGTTGAGCCGCAACATGCGGAAGACTTGGTCGAGTGGATGACCAAGCCGTCCTCATCCTCCTCATCCTCTCTCACCCATGCCCAGGGTGCTTTGTCTGGCAAAGCAGCGGCCTCTTCCCTCAGCTCAATGTCATCAGTGACTCCTTCCCTAGCTCCACCATGTCCTCATGAGGATTCCCTCGAACTGTTTGACCACAGTGTTGGGTACATGCTCCAGGAGGATGCCCAGCGTTTGGAAGGCTCTGATGACGATACTGAGCTCGATGAAGGCAGTAACATGAGCACGGACAGAGGGGGTGCCCAAGAAGGACAGCAATCTGGCAGTCATGCTCCCCCTGCTGCAGCATACTGCCAGGTTTGCTCCAGTGATGAGGAGGGAGGGGATGATGAGGTCACTGACTCAACGTGGGTGCCTGATAGGAGAGAGGAGGAGGAGGAGGAGGAGGAGGAGGAGGCGGCGGCACATCACCAACGAGGCAGGATGCCCTCCAGGGGCCAGCCTAAGGGCAGCACATTGACTGCATCACACCCCAAAGCTCCACATGTGCAGGGCGCTGCAGTCTCTGCGCGTTATTCAAAAAGTTCTTTGGTGTGGGCCTTTTTTGAGACGAGTGCATCAGATCGCACCGCTGCTATTTGCAACATATGTCTCAAGCGTATCTCGCGTGGCCAAAACATCTCCCGCTTGGGTACCACATGCTTGACCAGACATATGTTGACCTGCCATGCAGTTCGTTGGCAAGCGTATCTAAAAGACCCACACCAAAGAACAAAGAGGATCTCTCCTTGCTCCTCATCAGCTGAGATTTCCAACCCCACTAGACCTTCAGTCCTCTCTGAGACCTGCAGTGAGAGGAATGAAGGTGTAGAATTAGGTGTGTCACAGCCAAGTACTTGTGGGCAATCTGCTTTTGGTACACCAACGTCAGATTGTACCAGGCAAATTTCCCTGCCCCAGCTGCTGCACCGCCGAAAGAAGTTTGCTCCCAGCCATCCACATGCCCAGCGGTTGAATGCTAGCTTGGCAAAATTGCTAGCACTTCAACTGCTGCCTTTTCAGTTGGTAGACTCTGCCCCCTTCCGTGAGTTTGTGGAATGTGCGGTTCCTCAGTGGCAGGTACCCAAACGCCACTTTTTCTCACGGAAGGCGATTCCGGCTCTCTACCGGCATGTGGAAGGCAATGTCCATGCCTCGCTGGACAGGGCGGTCAGCGGTAAGGTGCATATTACCGCTGACTCATGGTCCAGCAGGCATGGACAGGGACGTTACCTAAGTTTCACGGCGCATTGGGTAACTCTGCTGGCAGCTGGGAAGGATGCAGGACAAGGTGCAGTAGTGTTGGAGGTTGTTCCGCCACCACGCCTCCAAAATGCTGATTGTGACACACCTCTCTCCTCCACCCCCTCCTCTTCTTCTTCCTCCATGGCCTCTTCCTCGGAACCAGCGGTGCTCCGTAGGCGTTCAAGGGGCTACGCAAGTACGCAGGCCAAAAGATGCCATGCGGTGCTTGAGCTGGTGTGCTTGGGGGACAGGAGCCACACTGGGGCAGAGGTTCTGTCAGCTCTGCAGGGGCAGGTTCAGAGGTGGTTGACGCCACGCCAACTTAAGGCAGGAATGGTGGTTTGCGACAATGGCACCAACCTCCTCTCTGCCCTCCGACAGGGACAAATGACCCATGTGCCCTGTTTGGCTCACGTCCTTAACTTGGTGGTGCAGCGGTTCTTGGGCAGGTACTCGGGCTTACAGGATGTCCTGAGGCAGGCCAGGAAAGTCTGTGTGCATTTCCGCCGGTCATATAATGCCAGTGCTCGGCTGACGGACCTCCAAAAGGAGTTTAACCTGCCCAAGAACCGCCTAATCTGTGACATGCCCACCAGGTGGAACTCAACGTTGGCCATGCTGCAGCGGCTGCACACGCAGCAGAGGGCCATCAATGAGTACCTGTGCGACTATGGCACCAGGACAGGGTCAGGGGAGCTTGGTTTTTTTTCCCCACGCCAGTGGGCCATGATCAGGGATGCATGCACTGTCCTGTCACCATTCGAGGAGGCCACGAGGATGGTGAGCAGTGACAGTGCATGCATCAGTGACACTGTCCCCCTTGTCCACCTGTTGGAGCACACGCTGCGTGGAATAATGGACAGGGCACTTGAGGCAGAACAGAGGCAGGAAGAGGAGGACTTCCTTAGCTCTCAAGGCCCCCTTTATCCAGACAGTGTTCCTGCGTGCCCGCCGATCACACAGGAAGAGGACGAGGAGGAAGAGGAGGAGGAGGAAGATTGTGTCAGTATGGAGGTGGAGCCTGGCACTCAGCATCAGCAGCAGTCTTTAAGGGATCAGTCCCAAGAAACACATGGACTTGTACGTGGCTGGGAGGAGGTGGCTGCGGACCATGTCGTTCTTAGTGACCCAGAGGACTCCGGACCGAATGCCTCAGCAAACCTACGCTGCATGGCCTCCCTGATCCTGCAAAGCCTGCGTAAGGATCCTCGTATTCGTGGTATCAAGGAGAAGGACCAATACTGGCTGGCAACCCTCCTTGATCCACGTTACAAGGGTAAGGTTGCGGACCTTATCTTGCCATCGCAGAGGGAGCAGAGGATGAAACATCTTCGGGAGGCCTTGCAGAAAGGTCTGTGCAACGCGTTCCCAGAGACTGGGAGGTTACAAACTCCTGTTTCTGGACAACGTGTTGCTGAGGCTTCGGTCAGTCAAAGAAGGAGCGGTGGAGAAGGTGGCCGTCTGACCGATGCGTTCAGACAATTTTTTGGTCCGCAGCCCCAAGGTATGATCGGTTCCAGCAACCATCGCCAGCGTCTGTTTTACATGGTGCAGGAATACCTAGGGGCAAGATCAGACTTGGACACCTTTCCCACCGAAAATCCTCTGGGTTACTGGGTCTTGAGGATGGATCACTGGCCAGAGCTTGCACAGTATGCAATTGAGCTACTGGCCTGTCCTGCATCCAGCTTTCTTTCGGAACGCACATTCAGTGCTGCTGGAGGCGTGGTAACCGATCACAGGGTGCGTCTGTCCACCGACTCGGTCGATCGGCTGACCTTCATAAAAATGAATGAGTCTTGGATCACCACCAGCTACCAAGCACCTGATGCTGATGTAACCGAATAATTTTTTTTGAAATCTCAGATCCCTTCAAAGACTGCCTATGCTGATGCTGAGTGACTATCCCTGAGTAATTATCCTCTTCCTCCTCAATCATCACGCTGATAGCTTGTAAGAACATTTTTGGTTCTGGGCGCCACCACCAGTGCCTAAGGCACAATTTTTCAGCCCCTGTTTAACAGGGGCGTGTAATTACAATTTTTGATGTAATACTTTGCAGCAGGGCTCGTTCCTGCATTCCAACTAGAGTGTCTGTGAGGGGTTGCAGTGTTGTGGCACCAGCACCAGTGCCTAAGGCCCAATTTTTCTGCCCCTGTCTAACAGGGGCGTGTAATTACAATTTTTGATGCAATACTTTGCAGCAGGGCTCGTTCCTGCATTCCAACTAGAGTGTCTGTGAGGGGTTGCAGTGTTGTGGCACCAGCACCAGTGCCTAAGGCCCAATTTTTCTGCCCCTGTCTAACAGGGGCATGTAATTACAATTTTTGATGCAATACTTTGCAGCAGGGCTCGTTCCTGCGTTCCAACTAGAGTGTCTGTGAGGGGTTGCAGTGTTGTGGCACCAGCACCAGTGCCTAAGGCCCAATTTTTCTGCCCCTGTCTAACAGGGGCGTGTAATTACAATTTTTGAAGCAATACTTTGCAGCAGGGCTCGTTCCTGCGTTCCAACTAGAGTGTCTGTGAGGGGTTGCAGTGTTGTGGCACCAGCACCAGTGCCTAAGGCCTAATTTTTCAGCTCCTGTTCAACAGGGGCATGTAATTACAATTCTTGATCTAATATTTCACAGCAGGGCCCTGTGAGGGCTTACAGTGTTGTGGCCACAGCAACACCTAAGGCCCAAATTTCTGCTGAGTATATAGGGCAGGACCCTACTTTCAAACATCTAACTTACAAACGACTCCTACTTGCAAACGGAAGGAGACAACAGGAAGTGAGATGAAATCTACCCCTAGGAAGGGAAATTCTCTCCTGTAAGAGTTAATATGGGAAAACAATTTCTCCTTTCCACTGATGCTTTCCAATCCTTGTTCCACAAAAAAACCCAAATTTTCAAAAAACATTTTTCATTGGGACAAAAAAGTGAGGTGAAATCTTCTGAAGAGGAGGAAAGACAGCAAAACAAATGTCACAGGGGTGATAACCCTTCCCTATGTTTTCCAAAAAGCTTAGAAAAGATTTTTTGGCTGGAGCTAAACACGTTAAAAATGTTCAAAATTACAAACAGATTCTACTTAACAACAAACCTACAGTCCCTGTCTTGTTTGCACTGCCTGTATACTGCTGTTCAGAGTATATAGGGCCTGGTGGCCCCACACCTTTCCTTATTTTAATTTGGGTGCGGGGTTCCCCTTAATATCCATACAAGACCCAAAGGGCCTGGTAATGGACTGGGGGGTACCCATGCCGTTTGTCTCACTGATTTTCATCCATATTGCCATGACCCGACATGACATTAAACCCGCAAGCAGTTTTAAATTAGATTTTTTCCTTTAAAAATGACATTTGGTGCAGGGACTGTTCTAAACATGGGAAACACGCGTCACTTTACAGGCATACTATAGACACCCCCCAGGTACGATATTTAAAGGAATATTTCACTTTTTTTTTTTTACTTTAAGCATCATTAAAATCACTGCTCCCGAAAAAACGGCCGTTTTTAAAAAATTTTTTTGCATTGATACATGTCCCCTGGGGTAGGACCCGGGTCCCCAAACCCTTTTTAGGACAATACCATGCAAATTAGCCTTTAAAATGAGCACTTTTGATTTCGAACGTTCGAGTCCCATAGACGTCAATGGGGTTCTAACGTTCGTGCGAACTTTCGGTCCGTTCGCGGGTTCTGGTGCGAACCGAACCGGGGGGTGTTCGGCTCATCCCTAGAGCTGGCTGTGAAGCAGCAAGGAGTCACAACTGACTAGAAAAAAGGTTGGTTTTGGGTGTGGCGCTATTCTGGTATTTTGGCAATGTGTTATAACCATGTAATTACATAATGTTGCAGTCTCTAGTGAATAAAAATAATAAATAATAAAAAATAATAAAAATATGTGGAATAACTAATTTCCTAAAACCTTTAACTTACAACTGACTGCCCACAGTTGACATGCTGTTTACCTGAAGACCGGTGAAGAACTGACCCGGGCAAAGACAGCGCTGGATCCTTGAACAGGTGAGGGTCTGTATATTAAAAGTCGGCAGCTACAGTTTTTGTAGCTGCTGAAATTTAATTTTTCAGAGCTGAGTGAAAAACCTCTTTAACCGCTTGCCGCCCACGTAATGTCATATGATGTCATGGACTTTGAGCAGTGATATCTGAATGATGTCTGCAGCTACAGGCATCATTCAGATATCTTCTTTTAGAGCCGGTGATTCCCTACACCATGAGTTTGATTATAGCAGCTGTTCAGCCATTTGATTGTTCTTACAGGCAGCAGGAGGGGACTTTCCCCTCTCGCCACCCTCCCATGCTGCTCCCGGCTTGCCCATGCCATCGGCGAACCAGAAAAGGAGCCAACCAGCCCCAGATGCTGACCATAGAACTTTCCAGCATGCCAGATGGTCCCTGGAGTCTCTATGATTGTTCAGAGACTGCGTGCGATTTGTAAAAATGCCGACGCCTTGGCTGGGAAGCCAGGACCATTTTTTTTTTATTTCAGGCTTCTCAGCCTAGAAGTGAGAATTGGGGACTTACTGACCCCAGATCTCACTGTAAAGAGGACCTGTCAAGCACTATTACTATTACAAAGGATGTTAACATTGTAATAGGAATAAAAGTGATTAAAAAAAATGTAAAGAGAAAGTGTCAAAATAGAAAAACAAAAGTAAAATGAACAATAAAAAAAATAAACATTTTTAAAGCGCCCTGTCCCCTTGTGCTCGCTCGCAGCAGCGAATGCATACATAATTTGCGCCCACATATGTAAACGATGATCAAACCACACATGTGAGGCATCACCTTGGATGTTAGAGCGAGAGCAATAATTCTAGCACTAGACCTCCTCTGTAACGCAAAACATGTAACTTGTAAACATTTTTAAAGTGTTGCCTATGGGAATTTTTAAGTATTGAAGTTTGGCGCCATTCTGCAAGCGTGTGCAATTTTTAAGCGTGACGTGTTAAGTATCTATTTACTCAGCATAACATAATCTTTCACATTATACAAAAATATTGGGCTAACTTTACTGTTTTTTTATTAATGCATGAAACTGTTTTTTTTTTTAAAAACGAGTTTGAAAGATTGCTGTGCAAATACAATGTGAGATAGCGCACCCCTCAACCCTGCTCCCTGTACCTGGTGCACCCCTTAACCCTGCACTCTGTATATAGCTCACCCCTCAACCGTGCACTCTGTACGTAGCTCACTCCTCAACCCTGCACTCTGTATGTAGCTCACCCCTCAACCCTGCACTCTGTATGTAGCTCACTCCCCAACCCTGCACTCTGTACGTAGCTCACCCCTCAACCCTGCACTCTGTATGTAGCTCACCCCTCAACCGTGCACTCTGTACGTAGCTCATCCCCCAACCCTGCACTCTGTATGTAGTTCAACCCTCAACTCTGCAGTCTGCACGTAGCTCACCCCTAAACCGTGCACTCTGTACATAGCTCACCCCTCAACCCTGCACTCTGTATGTAGCTCACCCCTCAACCCTGCACTCTTTATGTAGCGCACCCCTCAACCGTGCACTCTGTATGTAGCTCACTCCTCAACCCTGCACTCTGTACGTAGCTCACCCCTCAACCGTGCACTCTGTATGTAGCTCACTCCTCAACCCTGCACTCTGTACATAGCTCACCCCTCAACCCTGCACTCTGTATGTAGCTCATCCCTCAACCCTGCACTCTGTATGCAGCTCATCCCTCAACCGTGCACTCTGTACATAGCTCACCCCTCAACCCTGCACTCTGTACATAGCTCACCCCTCAACCCTGCACTCTTTATGTAGCGCACCCCTCAACCATGCACTCTGTATGTAGCTCACTCCTCAACCGTGCACTCTGTACGTAGATAACCCCTCAACCGTGCACTCTGTATGTAGCTCACTCCTCAGCCCTGCACGCTGTACGTAGCTCACCCCTCAACCCTGCACTCTGTATGTAGCTCACCCCTCAACCCTGCACTCTGTATGTAGCTCATCCCTCAACCCTGCACTCTGTATGTAGCGCACCCCTCAACTCTGCAGTATGCATGTAGCTCACCCCTAAACTGTGCATTCTGTACATAGCTCACCCCTCAACCCTGCACTCTGTACATAGCTCACCCCTCAACCGTGCACTCTGTACATAGCTCACCCCTCAACCGTGCACTCTGTACATAGCTCACCCCTCAACCCTGCACTCTTTACATAGCTCACCCCTCAACCGTGCACTCTGTATGTAGCTCACCCCTCAACTGTGCATTATGTACGTAGCTCATCCCCCAACCCTGCACTCTGTATGTAGTTCAACCCTCAACCCTGCAGTCTGCATGTAGCTCACCCCTAAACCATGCACTCTGCTCATAGCTCACCCCTCAACCCTGCGCTCTGTACATAGCTCACCCCTCAACCCTGCACTCTTTATGTAGCGCACCCCTCAACCATGCACTCTGTATGTAGCTCACTCCTCAACCGTGCACTCTGTACGTAGTTAAGTATCTATTTACTCAGCATAACATAATCTTTCACATTATACAAAAATATTGGACTAACTTTACTGTTTTTTTTTTAATGCATGAAACTGTTTTTTTTTTAAAAAACGAGTTTGAAAGATTGCTGTGCAAATACAATGTGAGATAGCGCACCCCTCAACCCTGCTCCCTGTACCTGGTGCACCCCTTAACCCTGCACTCTGTACATAGCTCACCCCTCAACCGTGCACTCTGTACGTAGCTCACTCCTCAACCCTGCACTCTGTATGTAGCTCACCCCTCAACCCTGCACTCTGTATGTAGCTCACTCCCCAACCCTGCACTCTGTATGTAGCTCACCCCCCAACCGTGCACTCTGTACGTAGCTCATCCCCCAACCCTGCACTCTGTATGTAGTTCAACCCTCAACTCTGCAGTCTGCACGTAGCTCACCCCTAAACCGTGCACTCTGTACATAGCTCACCCCTCAACCCTGCACTCTGTATGTAGCTCACCCCTCAACCCTGCACTCTTTATGTAGCGCACCCCTCAACCGTGCACTCTGTATGTAGCTCACTCCTCAACCCTGCACTCTGTACGTAGCTCACCCCTCAACCGTGCACTCTGTATGTAGCTCACTCCTCAACCCTGCACTCTGTACATAGCTCACCCCTCAACCCTGCACTCTGTATGTAGCTCATCCCTCAACCCTGCACTCTGTATGCAGCTCATCCCTCAACCGTGCACTCTGTACATAGCTCACCCCTCAACCCTGCACTCTGTACATAGCTCACCCCTCAACCCTGCACTCTTTATGTAGCGCACCCCTCAACCATGCACTCTGTATGTAGCTCACTCCTCAACCGTGCACTCTGTACGTAGATAACCCCTCAACCGTGCACTCTGTATGTAGCTCACTCCTCAGCTCTGCACGCTGTACGTAGCTCACCCCTCAACCCTGCACTCTGTATGTAGCTCACCCCTCAACCCTGCACTCTGTATGTAGCTCATCCCTCAACCCTGCACTCTGTATGTAGCGCACCCCTCAACTCTGCAGTATGCATGTAGCTCACCCCTAAATTGTGCATTCTGTACATAGCTCACCCCTCAACCCTGCACTCTGTACATAGCTCACCCCTCAACCGTGCACTCTGTACATAGCTCACCCCTCAACCCTGCACTCTTTACATAGCTCACCCCTCAACCGTGCACTCTGTATGTAGCTCACCCCTCAACTGTGCATTATGTACGTAGCTCATCCCCCAACCCTGCACTCTGTATGTAGTTCAACCCTCAACCCTGCAGTCTGCACGTAGCTCACCCCTAAACCATGCACTCTGCTCATAGCTCACCCCTCAACCCTGCACTCTGTACATAGCTCACCCCTCAACCCTGCACTCTTTATGTAGCGCACCCCTCAACCATGCACTCTGTATGTAGCTCACTCCTCAACCGTGCACTCTGTACGTAGATAACCCCTCAACCGTGCACTCTGTATGTAGCTCACTCCTCAGCCCTGCACGCTGTACGTAGCTCACCCCTCAACCCTGCACTCTGTATGTAGCTCACCCCTCAACCCTGCACTCTGTATGTAGCTCATCCCTCAACCCTGCACTCTGTATGTAGCGCACCCCTCAACTCTGCAGTATGCATGTAGCTCACCCCTAAACTGTGCATTCTGTACATAGCTCACCCCTCAACCCTGCACTCTGTACATAGCTCACCCCTCAACCCTGCACTCTGTACATAGCTCACCCCTCAACCGTGCACTCTGTACATAGCTCACCCCTCAACCGTGCACTCTGTACATAGCTCACCCCTCAACCCTGCACTCTTTACATAGCTCACCCCTCAACCGTGCACTCTGTATGTAGCTCACCCCTCAACTGTGCATTATGTACGTAGCTCATCCCCCAACCCTGCACTCTGTATGTAGTTCAACCCTCAACCCTGCAGTCTGCACGTAGCTCACCCCTAAACCATGCACTCTGCTCATAGCTCACCCCTCAACCCTGCACTCTGTACATAGCTCACCTCTCAACCCTGCACTCTTTATGTAGCGCACCCCTCAACCATGCACTCTGTATGTAGCTCACTCCTCAACCGTGCACTCTGTACGTAGATAACCCCTCAACCGTGCACTCTGTATGTAGCTCACTCCTCAGCCCTGCACGCTGTACGTAGCTCACCCCTCAACCCTGCACTCTGTATGTAGCTCACCCCTCAACCCTGCACTCTGTATGTAGCTCATCCCTCAACCCTGCACTCTGTATGTAGCGCACCCCTCAACTCTGCAGTATGCATGTAGCTCACCCTTAAACTGTGCATTCTGTACATAGCTCACCCCTCAACCCTGCACTCTGTACATAGCTCACCCCTCAACCCTGCACTCTGTATGTAGCACACCCCTCAACCCTGCAGTCTGCATATAGTTCACCCCTCAACCATGCACTCTGTATGTAGCTCAACCCGGCACTCTGTACATAGTTCACTCCTCAACCATGCACTCTGTACATAGCACACTCTTCAACTCTGTAGTCTATGTAGTACACTCCAGAACCCTGCAGTCTGTATATAAGGCACTCTTGAAATCCTGGTTTGTAACAATGCCTCACAGTTAGTGCAGTTTAGCCACACTCACAATTTTATGCAGAGGAAATTATGTGCAGTAACCTCTAGCAACCAAGCAGTGAACAGTAATGATCTGCTGTAATCTCTAGCAACCAATCAGTGAACAATAATTATGTGCAGTAACCTCTAGCAACCAATCAGTTAGCGGTAATGATATGTAGCAACCTCTAGCAGCCAATCAGTGAGCGGTGATGATGTGCAGTAACCTCTAGCAATCAATCAGTGAGCAGTAAGAATGTGCAGTAAGTGTTAGCAACCAATAAGCAAGCAGAAATAATGTGATTTAACTTCTAACAACCAGTCAGTGAGCGGCAATGATATGCTGCAACCTCTGGCAACCAATTGCAATCACTGCCTTAACTGCTGCAGTAAACATATTTGGAGTCTAGCTGCTATTTAATGTATGTCTCAGAAATGGGGGGGGGGCAAGAAAATTTTTGCCCAGGGTCCAATTAATATTGAAGATGGCCCTGCATTTATGGATGAACTTTCAGTGTCTCTTATTTCCACACTTTCCTGGCATATCACAAGCTTCTCTTCCTGTTTTTTTTTTTTTTTTTCACCATCTAACCTCTGTCTATGGCCAGCTAATAGCTCAAATCTATCTTTCAGTTGCAGATCACATTTCTATAGCATTTTGTTTTTCTGACAATGTGCAACTTTTTCTTTACAATCTCTTACTTCCTTAACATTAATGTGGATAAAAAATGTTGTAGTTTTTCCACGCTTTCACTCTGTTTATTGTCTTTATTAAGTTAATTTATTCTGGTGTTAATTTCACCTAAAACAATTCAGATGACTAAAATACGACTAAAATGGCATTTTAGTCAAAAGACAAGAACTAAAACTAAAATCGAAATTTGATGTCAAAATTAACACTGCACTACCACATAAGAATAAATAGGGGGCATCTGCTAAGCTTCCAAAAGAAAAAATAATAAAAAGGCTTTTCTTTTTTTTTTTTCTTATAATTTAAAGGGGTTGTAAAGGTACATGTTTTTTCACCTTCATGCGTTCTATGCATGAAGGTGAAAAAACATCCAACGATTAGCGGCCCCCGGCCCCCCCCGTTTACTTACCTGAGCCCTTGAAAGTCCCAGCTTATTCATTGGATGATTGATAGCAGTGCAGCCATTGGCTCCCACTGCTGTCAATCAAATCAATGATGCGGCACGCCGGGGGTCTCACGCCTGCAAGCTAACCCCCTTGGGAGAACGCTTCCCAGAACGTGGGTTAGCTGATGTGGGGAGGAGTCGAGACAGCCGCCGAGGGACCCCAGAAGATGAGGATCGGGACCACTCTATGCAAAACGAGCTGCACAGTGGAGGTAAGTATGACTTTTTTGTTTTTTTTTGTTTTTTTAAAAGGAACCTTTACAACCCCTTTAATGTTCGTAATATATACAGGTAATATGTGTAATGGCATTACAGCCAATAGAGTTTACCGTCTTTGTTTTTTTTTTTTTTTTTTTAAAGTTGCACTTTTGTTTGTCAAAAAGCAATATTTGTGTTTTAATTTATAAAGACGTTATATATCACAATGGCTAAATCTGTGTTTGTAATGCATGTTCAAACCTTAATACCATAAATAATAATGTGTTATTAGATATTTAATCCAATAGTATATGAATTTGTCAATTCTAGAGAAATGTTTAAGTAATGCATTATAATTTAACTAAACCCATTCGATGGTAGCCGACTAAAATGTAATGGAGATCTTAGTTGAATAAAATATGACTAAAAACAATTCAGATTACTAAAATACGACTAAAACTAAAATGGCATTTTAGCCAAAAGACTATGATTAAAACTAAATAGAAATTTGATGTTGAAATTAACACCGGTTTAGCCCACTCTTTCTTTTAAATGTAACTCCTTTGGCTCAATTTTAAAAATAATAATGTATTTCAAATCCACCCCCTCCTCATACATGATACCATTAAATGTTATTGCAAAGGTTTATCATAACCTGGCTTTACTATTATAAAGTTTTCCTCTGGCTAATGCCATTCTAATTCATTCTAAACCTTGCTGCTAAACCTATCCACCTCTCTTCTTGCTTCTCAAATTCTTCTGTTATTCACTCCCCTGACTATCAGCTATTCAGAGTTTTTCTGCTCTTTATAGTCTAGCCTCTCCTTACATTTCTTTATTATATTTAGATCCAGTTCCTAATGCATTGCTCATTACTTTTTTATATTTCAATGGCACTTGCATCCAACACTTTTAGGAGCCTCTTTCTTTCCCTTGAATTATCTTCCACCTTATTAAACCCTTGAAACCTTGAGCCCGGGTTCACACCTATGCGAATTAGAGGTGCGTTTCCGCACCTCTAATTCGCATAGCAGGAGAATGTGACTGGCTCCCTATGGAGCCGGTTCACATATCTCCGGGGCGGCTGCGGTGCGCACTGCACAAAAACGCTGTGCGTCTTTGGCTGCGTTTCAGGGCCGAATTCAGGCATAGAATCGGCCCTGATTCGTCCCTGAAACGGTGAACAGGGACGCACAGTGCTCCTGTGCGGTGCGCAGCGTATTATGGTGTGAACCCGGGCTAAAGCTTACTTTACACCTGCATGTTCCATTGCAGTGTACCATTGAATGTGCATTAACAAATTATATTTGAACCCCTTGCCGACCAGCCGCTGTCATTTTACTGTGGCAGGTCGGCACAATCCGGTGAACCATCATAGCTATATGTCGGCTCGAGGGATCAGGATAGCAGGCATGCGCACCACGAGCGATCGCGAACATGAGAGGCAGAACAGGGAAGTGTGTGTATAAACACACACATCCCTGTTCTGTTCTGAGAAGAATGACAGTTTGTGTGTCCCTATTAGCTAGGAACCACGATCTGTCACTTCCTCTAGTCAGTCCCCTCCCCCTTCAGTTAGAAACACGTAGCAGGGAACACAGTTAACACCTTGATCACCCCCTAGTGTTAACCCCTTCCCTGCCAGTGAAATTTTTACGGTAATCAGTGCATTTTTATAGCACTGATTGCTGTATAAATGCCAATGGTGCCAAAAATGTGTCAAAAGTGTCCGATGTGTCGGCCATAATGTCGCAGTCCCAATAAAAATCACCATCGCCATTACTAGTAAAAAAATAAAAATAAAAAAGCTATATCTCTATCCCCTATTTTGTAGATGCTATAAATTTGTGCAAACCAATCAATATATGCTTATTGCATTTTTTTACCAAAAATATGTAGAAGAATACATATTGACCTAAACTGAGAAAAAATTTGCTTTTTTAAAAAAAAAAAATGGGGATATTTATTATAGCAAAAAGTAACGTTGCATTTTTTTTTTCAAAATTAACGCTCTTTTTTTTGTTTACAGAGCAAAAAATAAAAACCGCAGAGGTGATCAAATACCACCAAAAGAAAGCTCTATTTGTTAGAAAAAAAGAAGTTTTGTTTGGGTCCACACAATTGTCAGTTAAAGCGAGGCAGTGCTGAATCGCAAAAAAATCGCAAAAAATGGCCCGGTCATTCAGCAGCCAAATCTTCCGGGCTGAAGTGGTTAAGCTATAACATGCCTTCTGGTAAGGCAGCCCATTCATTTAGAATAGGTTGGCAATGCATGGCAATGGAACAAAAACTATACCTTTTATGTGAATTTGTATGTGCATTATGGCACTCTACAGTGCTAGTCCATTGGTCCACAATGGGCCGAAATTCATTCCTGCTGCATTTTTCTGTATCCCAGTGCACAGTTGCATGCTATCAATCATTGTGGTGCATTTTGGAAATGCATTAAGATGCTTCTCAAATTGGTGGGTGCTATTCATTCAATTAATTTTGAATGACACCATAGCGCTAATGCACACAATGTGTCTTACTGTAGTGCAAATAGTGTGAATGGGCCCTTACTCACGCATTATAAGTAAGGCATTATCCTCTCATTTTACTACATTTTGTGTTTGGATACATGCTGTGTGTATTGCCTGTGTTGCCCTTCCTTGTTATATCCATCATAGCTTAAAATGCTGTAAGAAATGGCACTATACAAAACAATGATAACAAGGATGAGAATTCTAAAACACAACTTGGAGAATGCATTCAAAGTAATCTGGGACCCTATAATGAAAATGTATCTAATTTGTATGTGTTGTATTCAATATTGTGGCTTACGAGAAAGAAAGAAAGTAAATAAGCAGCGGTAGACCGTGTTCATACTTATGCAAATGTTTGCCAATCATGCATTTTCAAACAATTAAAAAAATTCTAAGAACTTCAAGAAAAGTGATCCTAGAAAGCCCATAATTTATATGCAAATATTTCAGCACTTACAGCATTTTAAGCACATGCATGAAAACAGTTTACAGCTTACCTGCTAATAAATCAAAACATTTTTCTCTGCAGACATTTCTAACTGATTTGTATGCAAAGGTTAAAGCCGCATTTAGAAAAATGAACCTGAAAGATGCACATTTGTGTGTCCTGAATGTAGCTTCGAAAACTATTTTCATCTATCAAAAAAATAAATAGATAAAAATGAGAAAAATACTGTTGAGTCAGGAGTGTCATGTTACAAGATTTCAGTAAGCAGACAGATGTAGATAGAGATTGTTTCACAGATGACAGCTGCAAATATACAGACTGTACAATAGATAAACATTTTATGTAGCAGTTCTGCAACTGATTTCTTCTAAAATGATAGATGCTGTATGTTTGGCAAGTACAAATAAGCTTGTCTGTATGCTTTCTCTGCAGCAACTAATATAGATTTTTTTTACAGTATACTGCATTGTCAAAGAGTGTGTTTTTTTTTTTTTTTTTAGCTGTTTTTGAAATTGCCTTCACCATCCTGGTATTTTCCATGTGCAGACTCTAAAAAAAAAATACTATAGATAAGCAGATCTTTAATGTGCAAGGTTTTTCTTTTAACTTAAACATATTTAATCTACATTTCTGGTTGTTTTTAGCATAAAGTTCAACAAAAAAATACATAAAAAATCTAACCACTTGCTTACTGGGCACCTAAACCCCCCTCCTGCCCAGAACAATTTTCAGCTTTTAGCGCTGTCACACTTTGAACGTCATACAACACTGTAAATGAAATTTTTATCATTTTTTCCCCCATATAGATCTAAACCTTTGGTGGTATTTGATCACCTCTGGGGTTTTTATTTTTTGTTAAAAAAATTTAAAAAGACCAAAATTAAAAAAAAAAATACAAAACCGTTTTATATTTTGTTAATAAATTTTGCAAACAGGTCATTTTTCTCCTTCATTGATGTACGCTGATGAGGCTGCACTGATGGGCACTGATAGGCTGCACTGATGGGCACCGATAGGCTGCATTGATGGGCACTGATAAGGCAGCACTGATGGGCACTAATAGGTAGCACTGATAGGTGGCATTGGTGGGCACTGAGAGGTGGCACTGATGGGTGGCACTGATGGGCAACATTGAAGGGCATTGATAGGTGACACTGAAGGGCAGTAATATGTGGCACTGATAGATGGCACTGATAGCTTTCACTGCTAGGTGGCAGTGATGGGCACTGATGGGTGGCAGTGATGGACACTGATGGGTGGCAGTGATGGGCACTGATCGGCAATGGTAGGTGACACTTATAGACAGCACTGCTGGATGGCACTGATGAGGCACTGATTGGCACCACTAGTGGGCATTGATAGGTGACACTCGTGGGCATTGATAGGCAGCACTGATTGCTGACACTTATGCACTGTTGGGCACTGATTCGTGGCACTATGTGGACACTGGCAGGTGGCACTGGTAGGTAATATTGGTGGGCACAGATGAGAAGGCTTCACCTCTTCCTCTTTGGTACTGATGTCCCTTGCACTGAAGCTGGTGATCGGCTTTTTTTTCTCCTCACGCTGTCAGCGCGAGGAGAAAAAAAAGAATGATTACCGATCTTCTGCTTACATCACGTGATCAGCTGTCATTAACTGACAGCTGATCACGTGGTAGGGGGCCAGGATCTGTGATCACCTGAGTCTCAGTGACTTGATGATCACAGTGTGCGCCGCATGCAAAGGGGAGGACGTCTATTGACGCCCTCCCGTCATTTGGCTATAGCGCAGATCTGAAGGAGTTAATTTAGAGCTATCCTCCACAGTAATAGTTTTTCACCATCAGATTTTCTCAGTCTTCTGGGTTGAATAACACCCATCATAATTCATCTTTGAAGAACATACTGTGAGTTAAGGGCACCATGGGGCGTTACCACATGCCCTTCATTCCATTGTACATTGTAAAGCACTGTGTAATTTGTGGTTGACTAATATATTTATTCAAGTAAGTTTTGTTCTCAGATTGGTAACATCTGTAAAATTATCATAACAGATTGGAGGTGCTCTAAACCTGCAGTACCGGTCTCCCATGTTTAGGCTAGAGTCACACTAACCCACACTGTGCATTCTGGTTGCGTGTGCGGGAATCGCATCGACTCCCGCAGACAAATTGCTCTGCTATTGCTAGTCATGCAGGGCCGCCATTCATTCTGAATGGCACCCCCAAGCATCTCAGCCAACAGCGTGATTCCATGACCTTTTTTCTGCGGTTCACATAGCACAGCAGCCCATTCAAGTGAATGGGCTGCTGTGTCTGAGCAAACATGGCTGCACGGCCTGCACTAGTGTGAATCAAGCCTTACACTCTCTGTTTAGGTGCTGGCAGAGATAGAGCACATCTCAGCCCAAAAAATACAAAATGGCATGCAGGTACCACCACACACTATTCAACTCTAGTGTAAGGAGACACTATAATAGCACAATATCACATAAACAAATACAATTTTAGACAGCCATTAAGATTTTTTTGTGTTTCTATTTTTCTTTTCAATATTTTTATTGCATTTAAAGTGAACAAGAATACATGTTATGCGAAACATCAGTTGTAATGGTCTAACTAGAAACATATTCAAGAGCATATTTGAAGCAAATATCTCTTACTTCAGAAATAGCCACATGAGTGAAACTGAGACGTATTTTACATACACTGTAATCTACCAAGAGATTGACTGTCCAGATGCTTTTGGTCTTTTTAAACATGAACCGAGGATAAAAAACATTGGTAGATCAGCCCAGAGAATAGGAGATAATGTAGCATGATACCGATAATTGCTGGGTGCCATTCCCACCAAACCTATGGGAACATGCTGTGGACAGTCCAAACCGGCTATTATAAGAGAACAGGCTTCTCAGAACGATGAGTCCAAAACTAGCTATTGGATGGACCAGATTGAGAAGTCTGGATGTTTGAGTAAAGGGCTTTATCAATACTTAGTAGTACAGCCTTATAAGCTCTTTTACTTTTTGAGTTAACCAAATTACGTCATACATGGTGAGGGAAATATCATGCTAACTAAACAAACGGCTTATAAGAGGCTAGTGTGGATCTAGCATTGTCGCAGACCCACACTCCCATCTTTTCCCAGTTAACGGTTAGATAAGGACATTATTACTGGTAGATTTAGGTAACCAGAGTCGTTGTGGCACCAAGATCACCCAAACATCTATTTATTGATTTCCAATGCCCTGCACCTTGACATGAGGAATCCTTATAGATTCTGCCAATCACAAACGACTAAGGTGGAATCGAGTAAGAAAGAGACAGAGTGTCTCTGGGAAAATAGTAGGGGGAGAAGAGGGACTGACTAAGGGAAGGAGAGAGGAGAAGAAGAAAGTCACCTAGAGTTATGATACTTGTTTAGGAATCTGGCCAGGGTTCTCATATTTATTCAAACTTGTGAACTCTGTCTTGTAGTATGCTTACTATTTTCTCCTGGGCCATGATCCAGGAGATCTTACATTTTACTGCGGAGAGTGGGACTGATGACCTTTTCCAATGTATTGGAATGGTGATTTTGGCTCCTAGGAGCATGTAAAAGACCAATGCTTGGGTATGTTTAGGTATCTTTTTCACCTTGTGGTTGAGGAGTGCTATTTTAGGGTTCTGAGGAACATACACCTCTGTGACGTTGCGTAGAAAGTGGAAAATTCTGTTCCAAAAACCCTGAATATATGGGCAGGACCACTAAGTGTGAACAGGGAGCCCAGGTGATTACAGCCCCTGGAGAACATGGGGGAGGAGTCCAGGTAGATTTTTGGAAGTAGAGTGGGAACCCGGTAACAATGGGTGAAGATTTTGAAGTTAGCCTCCATTAAGGAAATGTTCAGTATGCACTTGAAGGATCATTAAAAGCAGTGATACCATTTATCGAGTTCCCACTATTTTTCCAGATCCTTTTCCCAAAGTTGGGCATAGAGAGGTTTATTTTTAGCCCTTGCCAGAGAGGAGTAGATAATGGATATAACCCCCTCTGATCCTTAAAATGGAGCACCATAATTCATATTCGGTTAGTTTAGGGGGTTCAGGTTTATTAGGCCATATGGAATGAAAAAAGTGTGATATTTGGGTTAATCTATACTGCTCCGGGGAGGGCATTTCTAGTTTGCTTACACGATATCTGACCGAGAGGGGCCCCATTGAATTGAAAAAGTGTCCTATTCTGAATAAACCTTTATTAAACCACCATTTGAAAGCAAGAATGTTTTGACCCGAGGGAAAGTTTGGATTGTGGAACAGGTGTGCATGTGGTCTGAAAACTGAAGTCAATGAGGGATGTTTTTGTAAACGGTCTCAGAGTGCCAGAGACTGGGAGAAGGTGGGGATTAGTATGGCTGGTCTCAGGCTAGAAGGAGTCCAGAGTAGGTAGCCTATTGTGTAAATAACTGCCTGTCTTTCCATCAGGAGCCAATCCGGTTTAGGGTCTCTAGAGTAAATAATTGAGACCTGGGCTAATTGTGCTGCTTGATAGTACATCTGTTGGGGAGGGTTAGGCCCCCTTGTGTTTTGAGTCTAAAAAGTATGCCTTTAGAGCAACGCCTACCTTTGGAAACCCAAATAAACTTCATAATTGAAGACTGAAATTGTAATAATTGTGTTTTCCTAATCGGATCTGAATTGATCTAAAGAGATAAAGGAGGCGTGACAGAAGCGTCATTTTGACAGAGTTAATCCATCCAAGCCAGGATAGATCATGTTTGGACCATAATGATAGGTCCACTAATAATATTTTAAATACGGGATGGTAATTAGAGGAATATAAAAGGTCAAAGCTAGATGCTAAATTAACCCCTAAAGGGTGGTTTCTGATAGCAGCTGCCAAAGTTTCTATGGCTATAGCAAATAATAGGGGCGAGAGTGGGCAGCCTTGTGGAGTGCCCTTCTCAATGTTAAAAGGGTCCGAATATTTGCCCTGCAGTCTCAATTGAGCATTAGGGTTGGAGTAGAGGGAATTCAATATACCCAAGTCCCCATTTCTCTAGGACCTTGAAAATATACAGCCATGTTACTGAATCAAAAGCGTTTTGGAGGTCTATGGAAAGCAAAAATCCTTCTTGAGGGACACCTCTGTCCCAGGGTAACCTAAGTAAAGTGATAATGTCCATGGCTCGCCCTATCTGGGTCAGTCCCTGCCTCCCTGGGATAAAGCCTGCGTGACCTTTTTTGAATGTAATGAGCAATGAAGGACGATAATCTGTTAGCTAGTAATTTTGTTAGGAGTTTAAGTTAAGTTAGGAGTTTGCTAACTTCACTTGCACCTTTACCCGGCTTAAGAAGGACTTAAATATAAGCCAGATTTAAGGATTTTTCTAATGGAGATCCCAATTTAAGAGAGCTGAAGAACCGGACCAGGTAAGGTGACAGAGTGGGGCAAACTTCTTGTAGCAACTGCCAGAAACCATGAAATCAGGCTGAGACAGAAGTACAGTCAAATCACACTTGTTTAATAATAAAAGTAAAGAACAAACATAGTCAAAACATAGCCAAAGTTCAGTAACCGGAATGGATAGTCAGCCAAGCCAGAAGTCAGGGATCAATGTAGTGGAACAGCAAGCAGGATCTGGAGCCAGAAGGGATGTCAGCAAAGCAAGTATTGAAAAGGGTCGCAGGAGATAGTTTCTGTGATGTTGACCAAGGCAAAGGCAGAGAACCTCTGGACTGGACGGCTTAAGTAGGCAGGACTGAAGAGCAGGATATCATCAACAGCTGAGTAACTGTGGAGAGATAGGAGCTGGCAATTAGCCGACAGCTGTACGGCCAGCTTAAGAGAAGTAAGGGCTGAGCCCAGCTCTGACTATAACCTACTAAAAACCCATCAGTGCTGGGGGTGGAGCCTTGTTTAAGAGATTAATTGAGGCCCATGGCCTCGATATTGGTGATAGGTTTTTCTAGGAGGGCAGAATAATTTGCTGACAGTTTTGGGAGAGGTAAACTATTAAGGAAATCTTCCAGTCATACATGTATGACTGGAAGTTCTTATCCTTATAAAGGTTTGCATAAAACTCATGGAAGCATTCCATAATTTATTGGGGGTTTTGCGTTAAAATTTCAGAGGGTGTGTGGATTTTGGGAAAGGCTAGAGAGTGGGGTTTAGGAGACAATTTGGCCACCAGTTTAGATCCTATCTTGTCTCTTTTGGGAGTAAAACCCAACCATCTGAGGTAATTTTTCAGCCTCAGTGGTTAGGGCCAAATTTAGGGACAGTCTGGCTGCCTCTAGTTGATCTTAAGAAACTTGAGTGGGGTTACATTTATGTTGCTTGCTTACTACCTGAAACTCCTTTTTAAGTTTGTGAGCTTGATGTTCCCATTTTAGGAGGAAGGTCATATAAATGATCTTGCCTCTTATTACTGCTTTGTGGGCTGCCCACAAAGTAGATGGGGAGATTGAATCAGTGTCGTTTGTAAGGAAATATTCTTTCAGGTCTTTTTCAATGAGGATGCATTGTACTGGGTCACTTAGAAGAGCCTCATTAAGGTGCCAATTAAAGCCTCTGAGTTGTTGGAGGGTTGCAGGGATAATAATACCATGGAGTGGTCTGAAATAGGGATGTCTCTAAGGACTGATTTGATAGCAAAGGGTATTTGGGAATCTTGGAGAAAAAAATATGATCTATCCTTGCATAGGTCTGGTGAGGAGCAAAGTAATGTGTATAGTCTTTAGTGCAGGGATTGATCTCTCTCCAAATTTCAATCATTCCTGATGCATAAAGAAGCTTAGCGATTTTTAGGCTTCGTTAAGGGGGTCGTTTAGTACGAGGGAGGCCTGACCTAGTTTTGTCTAACGATAGGTCAAATGCCAAGTTTGAATCACCTCCAACGATTATCACTCCCTCCAACTGCTGTTTAAGAGATGTCAACATGGAGGAGAAAAACTTAGCTTGACCATTATTCAGGGTAAAGAATGAAGCAAATTAATATATTGTTCAGTCTATCATGCCTTTTACGAGGATGTATCTGCCTGTGGGGTCCCTGATGACTTCCGACTGGGAGAGGTTTAAGTGTTTAGAGAAGCATATGGCCACGCCTTTTGTTTTATTCACCACATTGGATAGGTAAAACTGGGGGTAGTGCTGATATAAAAATAGGTAAAACTGGGGGTAGTGCTGATATGAAAAAGAGGGGTTGAACGAAGTGGGAAAGTGTGTCTCTTGGAGCATGAGAATGTCTATCTTTTGGGAGTCTTATAGTGTAAACAATTTACACTATAATACACTATAATACACTATAATTTACACTGCACGTAATATGAGGCTATGCATAATGGAGAAGTTATAAGATTATTTGCGTGCATGGATCAGTGGGTAGGGAAGCTGCATCATCAATGAGGTTCTTACCTTGAGCTGGCAAGATGAATACCTCTGATCTGGATTCTGACACTAGATAGTTTCAAGTTCTGGTGCCCGAAGAAGATATCGGCTTCTAGGTGACCCAATAGGGGGAAGAAAATAGGGAAAGAAAAGGGGGGAGAGGAATACTTTCTGAAGAAAAAAAAGACAAAACATGTAAGTAACAAACCCCAAAGTAGAGTAAACCCCAAATCCCAATATGGTGAGAAGGAGCCTGCCCACTCTCACCATATCTCTTATCCCGGCATACATCCCCATAAATATGGGGATAAGTAACAGTCCCTGAGTGGGAAAAACTAAGAAATCCCAATCAGTGACAGCTGGAGGTGCAGGACATCTGCTCCAGCCGCCTCGTCTAAAATTAGCCTAGATATGTAGAGAGGCAGAGCTCCATTGGAGCTAAGGATTTTTAAGTAGAGGACCCTATCCAGGTCCCCGGGCTGGCCAGGGTGTCTCCTTTGGGGATGCCTCCTAGCATTGGGCTAAGGGATGGTAGAGAGGCCAACCTGGCAAGTGAAGGCTGGGCATCAGATTGAAAGGAAACTCCCGACACACTGCCTCAGCTGAATATACACTCATAGCTATGGTATAGTAAACATGTTAAAAGTAAGTGTAGAAATATGTAAACAGAATGTGAAACAATAGAAACCTGATGGACATAATGAAGGTAGAAATAGATCAAGCGGAGAAATTCTGTATGACCTGAGTGAACAAATCAAAGTAATATTTAAACCTCTGCATGCTCCACACTTGGTGGAGAAACATAGTAGACTTTGTCAAGCAGGGCTTGGGTCAAATGATGGTTCCCATGTGACTAGGCCCAGTTGCAGAAGCAGACATTCACCATCAGCGAAAGATGAGAATCCGTAAGATTTATTCTGAAGGGAGAAGGTCAGACGAAACGGAAATTACCATCTGTACGTGATGGATTTCTGGGTTAGCAGATGGAGGAGTAGATCTTCTCCTCTGAATAGTGTAGGGTGATAGGTCCGCAAAGATCTGTATAGGGTGACCATAAATAGAGAGGGTACCCTACTCCCGAGAGTGACGCATAACTTCTTCTTTTACTTTAAAAGTGTGGCTTAACCACAATGTCTCTTGGGAGACCGTCTTAGCATGGAGGTTGCAAGGCTTTATGGGCCCGATCCATCTCCAGACAGTGATCTGTTATGTTTGGGATAAGATCCTTTATGAACAAACAAACTATTTGATCAACATCCTTGAGAGATTCAGGGACCCCCCTAATTCTGAAGTTATATCTCCATGATCTATTTTCAAGATCATCTATTTTTGATCATGCAGTGTCAAACTGGTCATGTAGTTCTTGTATTCTGGCAGTGTTCTGATTAGTTCTGTTTATCGCCTGGCAAGATTTTATTTCAAAAGCCTCAATCCTGGCGCATAAATGGTGTAAATCAGCCTGGATGGTGGAGGTGATTTGTGCTGCAGTTTGGACCAGACCTCTAGTGAGCAATTTAGAGAAAGTTGCCATCATGGAGGAAAAATCATTAAGTGTAGTGGGGAGGCCTCTATTTAGATCACTGCACTCCTTTGGGCTGGTGGTCATATCCTCCATGGGGGTAAGGAGAAGCTCATCTAGAGTCCTGCCTATCAGCAACTCAGCGGAGGTAGGTAAAAGCACAGCAGGGCATTGATTACTCACTGCGGGGCTTGTGAGCACATTTGTGCAGGCATCCTGGACCGCTATGGAGTCCTCTGTCCCCAGCTCTCCACCTCATGGGATAGTAGCAGGCGCCATCTTGGAAGAGGCCACAGCCGCAGCTCCAGGATCTAATTGTCTGAAAGGATCCCTTCTCACTTATCCTCCTGCCATCCTTGTGATCCCCTGGGATTCTGTGATCTACGGGCTGATGAGTGGACCAGGGCTCTGCCAATTTGGCGGCTGCAGGGAGGTCAGTTGGCCGGAGGGGTGCGGAGCTCGCGGATCAGGCATCCATCCGACAAGATGCCGGGCACGTGCCTTGTGTATCTATTTTTTATTCCTATGTTTGTCTTTATGAGACAGCTCTTGCATCACTGTGAAAAAAAAAAATTAGAGGTGATAACTTTGGTGTAAGTAAGACAAATGGCAATTGCAATTGTGGGCACTGATAACTGAATTACTAAATGGGGAAAGGGTTAACTGAAGAAATAAAAATATTGTTTAAATCCAATCCCTCTTGATGGAATTTGTAAATTGAATTACACATTTCAGATGCAGACAGAAGTATTTTTTCACTGCCTGACCGATCAATTTTTACTTCTTGTGATGCCTTGTACAGTAGAAAGTATGTATTCCAGTTCCTATGCAAGTGTCAGCCCCAGCAATCCAAAATTACTGTTGTCCTGGGTGCATGCACTAACCTTGATAAGTAAAGCCTATTTTTCTCTATATTAAAGATAAACATTGTAACTGGATGATGGTCTTTTAGCAGTATTGGGCACTACAAGATGTAAATACTGCTCAACCCTAGGTGAGCCAAGAAGTGAGACACTATTCTTGTCTTGTCTGCATTTCAGGTCTGTATTTAATTTCACATATTTTACTTGGAGGCCACAGGGATAGGATGAGGGATTTTCCATAACTGCAGTTAACTTTTATAAAGTACTGTTTAAACAATTCACTAACTAAAAGTAAAAGTAAGTGAGTCAGCGCTCACTGACATCAGATGGTATCTACTAGTAAGGAGATAAATATAAGCAGAACAGCAGCTGACAAAAAATAAAAATGCTAAAAGATAAAATCCATATAGTCCATGAAAGGGCCAGTGAAATGAAAGCAGCAGGTAATGACTGGATAGGATATACACAAGCCGGAAGCTCATTGCAGAGGTAGGGATTCCCTCAGAAACAAAAGTAAAAGTAAAAGGAGAAAGAAGGGCGCCAGGTCAGTGTAGGTTAAAACAACAAAACTTTAATAAATATCCACTTGCATCTGAAACTCTTGCAAACAGCATGTAGTGGTGCTGTGGCATCGTGTGCTGTTTCACAGGGCGGTAGACAGGGTGGACTGGAGGGCAGCTGTGTTACATACAGGCCTGCTGGAGATAACAACAGGCACTAACGGCATCAAAAAAACTCTTAGATACCACCACCAGAGGCGGTAGATGGACACGCCAAGCAAAGGCAAATGCTGACACAAGTCTGGACCCGCCGTGGTGATGGACAAAGGATTGGCAGCATCACAGGTTCTCACGCACCTCTAATGCCCCGTACACACGATCAGACATTGATCGGATATTCCGACAACAAAATCCATGGATTTATTCTGACGGATGTTGGCTCAAACTTGTTTTGCACACACACGGTCGCACAAAGTTGTCAGAATTTCCGATCGCCAAGAACGCGGTCACGTACACCACGTACGACGAGACTATAAAAGGGCAGTTCAGAACCAAGCGCGGCACCCTTTGGGCTCCTTTTGCTAATCTCGTGTTAGTAAAAGTTTGGTGAGAGACGATTCACGCTTTTGCAGACTCGTGACTTTCAGATTGTTTTCTGCTGTTCAGTTTGTGCTTGTGGCTTTGTATCTGGTCTTCAGTGCTTGCAGCGAGTACAATTGACTTGTCATTGTGTTCTTGTTCGGTTGTTACTGATTTTCAGGTCGCTCTTCGCAGGCCTTGCTGTTCATCAGTGCATTCTGTTACTTCGTTCTGAGCAGCCGACCGTTTTCTAGCCATGCTGCGTATATGTACTCCTTGTAGAGTTTGTGCTGTGAGGGGGCTTGGTGTTGGGGTCCTTACCTTGACACAAGCCCAGTCCATGAACAGGGTGGGGAGGAATTCATGGACCAAGAATTTTTTGCTCCAGCGTGACCAGTTCTGTGACATGCCTTTGCTCCATGAGATCCGTGAGAATAATCCTGATGATTTCAGGAACTTTCTCAGGATGATGGACCCTGTATTTCACTGTTTGCTGGCTTTGCTTACCCCCTATATCAGCAGGCAGGAAACCTGCGTGAGGCAAGCCATCACTTCGGAGCAGAGGCTAGTCGCCACCCTGCGGTACTCAGCGACGGGGAGAAGCCTGCAGGACCTTAATTTCTCGACAGGCATCTCCCCCCAGGCTCTGGGGATAATTATCCCAGAGACCTGTTCTGCCATCATCCAGGTCCTGCAGAAGGAGTATATTAAGGTAAGATTTTTATCCTTTAACATCACATTTTATTGTATTTAATGTTTGATAATATATTGTATTTCTTTTGTTATCATTCCCTAATTACCATGATTGTAATATGCTGTGAATGTTCCCTTTGTCCTCATGCATGCTGGATTTTTAACTAATTATTTTTTGGTCCTTCATACATATTTGCCTTCACTTACCTCCCCATCATGCTCTCCTGGCCCTATATCCACCTCGTGTAGTCACTTAACAATGTATTTTGTCAGCTCCATAGTAGTGCTTTCCCCTAAAAACCCCCTAAAATGTTAAAAATTGTGATGTGTGCTTGAAATTCTGGCAGAGTGCCAGAGGCTTTTTTTTTGGGTCCCAAAATCATTTGGAACCCTCCCTCCCCCCAACTGCTAACTCAGCTGATACCAATTCTCTATCTGCTGACTTTGCCAAACCCATACACTCTATACCTACCTCTTTTGTGCTCAGATTTATGGATGAATTCCCCAAAGCATGTAGTGCAAGGGCCTGCCTGAATACTTTTAAATGGTACTGTTTGAAGTTTTTGTATCCTATTATTATCTTAATAGCTAATAGCAGAATGTAAAAATGTGCTAAAATGTGTACAGTGTGTATTTATATCTTTTTATTATGACACTTCTTACCTGTCCAGTGGGCTGCCAATAGTGTAAAGTAAGGAGGGGCTGGCCAAAGTAATACAAATTCTTTAGGCATTCATCTCTCAATGAAGTAGAGAGGGTTACCTGTCCAAAACATCCTCCCCTTGTAAAATTCACAAAATGGCCCATGAGAGGGGGGGAGGAATCTGATACCTTTGTCTTTAAATACTCCTTAAAATAAATGTGATACTCAAGAATGTTTGTGTCTAATCTGCTTTCCATATTTATGTGCAAAATGATTAATTTTATTTTCTTGTTTGACTCCACAGTTTCCTTCCAACCCACAGGAATGGCAGACTGTGGCCTCCCACTTTGCCCAGCAGTGGGACTTTCCTAACTGCAGAGGGGCAATTGATGGGAAACACATCCACATTGTCCCACCACCCAACTCGGGTCATACTATTACTACTACAAGGGGTTCAATAGTATTGTGATGTTGGCAATGGTGTCGGCTACTTATGAGTTCCTGTATGTGGACATGGGGAAGAATGGCCGGATGTCGGATGGTGGAGTCATCGCCCAGGCGGAGTTCTACAGGTGTCTCCAGAATGGCAGCTTGGACTTGCCACCTCCAGAAGACAATGCGGAAGGACTCCCATTCGTCTTCGTTGCGGATGAAGCATTTGCGCTGGGGGACCATCTTATGAGGCCATTCCCTATGAGGACCCTCACCCCAGACCAGAGGGTTTTTGATTGGAGAACACATTTGGAATAATGGCCAGCCGGTTCCGCCTATTTCTTACACCCATACATATGGCAGAGTATAAACTCAATCATATCATCCTGGTGTGCTGTGTTCTCCACAACTTTTTAAGGAGAAATTCTGTGAACTATGCTGGCTCAGTTGGGCCTGAATCTGGAATTAATCTAAATGAACCAACCCTGACGGCACTTGAAGCTGGCCATCCTGGCTTGCCCCCCTGAGTGCCCACGAGGTCCGTCTAAGATACATGGAATACTTTGTGGGTAGGGGGGCCATCAATATGCCAGACAATGTCTGAGACATTTTTTAAATAAAAAAACAATTTTAACTACTAAAATATTTGCTGACATTTACTGCTTGTCTTTCTTTTAGCTGACCCTGACATAAATTTGGGGAGTCCTGAAAATGGCGTGATTGTGTAACATTAGAAAGCTTTGTTGGGTGTTATTTACTAAAGGCAAAGACACTTTGCACTACAAGTGCACTTGAGACTGCACTGAAACTGCACTTGTAGTGGAAAGTGGATTTGCCCTTAGGAACTAACCCCCATTGTCACAGAAACCAACAATTTTACCACAAAAAATTTTTTGGAGCATTGAAAGAAGAATCCACACATTCTTGATTAACAATCTTTTTAATACAAGCACAATCACATGTGTATTTATCAAAGGTTTTTAAAACAAACCAACATGTTTGTTGTATAACAATTTTTTGGGTCACATTAATAAAAGTAGAAATGTCCATTTAAGGTAAAACAGGCATGTTTAAAACCAACAACAAATACACAAATCTGGAACTTACAAAGTTCAACTTTGTTAGAAATTGAAGGCAATATCAGACATGAGTATTTATAAACTGTGTTTGATATTGCGTTCAGATGGGGTGAAGTCACCCCTGGAAAAGCCAAATTTTGAAGATGCACACAATTTGCTGAATGTCAACATGTGCTAGCTGCCATCATGGGGAATCAAGGGACGTGTTTTGTGAGTGCAACCCCTTCCTCTCATCTACTTTATTATTGAGGAAGGGGTTGCACCCCCAAAATGCCTACATTGATCTCCTGTGATGGCAGATAGCACATATTGACACACTGTGTGCATCTTCAAAATTTGGCTTGTTGACACTATGTAAAAAAAGGTGCAACAATTTTTTGTGGAAAAAATGCAAACTACATTAGGGATTTCAAGGGGTTTTAAACTCTCCCTAAAACATCAATGATGTTCTTCATTTTGTTTTTAACATCATTGATGTTTTTCTGGATGTTTTCCAAGTCCCTATTACACCCCATGATCTCCCCAATCAGGATATGGGCACTCTCACTGGTGAAATGTCCTTCATCTACAACATCCTGATCACCTAAAAATATAGAAAAACAAAACACACCATGTATTATAAATATGCCGGCATCCATCTCTTACCTGAGCCTGTGGTCGTAGACACTCACCTTTTGTGGTGACAATTTCCACCACGTCTCCCTCCTCCTCCTTCTGTTGACTTTGGGGGATTTCCACTTCCTCATGAGGTGGGGGTCTGTGGTCTCTTCGGATGAGTGGTGTCCTCTGAGTCTTTTCTCCCCTATGTTAAAAAAAATAGGTATACTTAGCACACAGATATTTTATGACAGAAATAGGAATATGAAACATTGCTTGAAAGTGGGGTACAATTGTCTGTTTTGGCAGAGTTGCAAGATGAAGAAATATTTTTTTTCTTTGTCAAGCTTGAATACTTACCTGTTTTGTAGAAGCTTCACAGATGGAGACATCCCTATAGTGTACACTGGAGCACCTGTGTGGGGCCCCCTAATAGAAAGGGTGTTCTGGTGTCCCACACTAGTGCTCCAGTGTCCAGATGTGTAAACAGCTGCTGAGTGTCCTCTCCTTACACAGAATCTAGTTTGCATTTTATTCTAGTTACCAACCCATCTAGACACCAAAATTATTTGAAGAGAAGTAGGCTAGCAAAAATGTATTCAAATGCACGTGTCCAAAACATGGTGTTTTCTATGCCGAATGAACAATGTTTCATACGAACGAATAGTGTGCCCATGAACATGAAAGTTGCCATTTTAAACTGTACAACAGTTAAGAAAAGCACATGGAGCAGCACTAACGTTAGAAAAACAAAGAATAGGAACACAGCACAACTACTTACTTTTTTTCAGCACCCTCCTGATCCTTCTGTACTGCTCGTGCTCCCTTAATTTGAGGTCCGACCACTGCTTCCTTGGATCGTGGTACCCCAAAATTCTTCTGCAGACTCTTGACAACTTTCGCCATGATCTTGGACTTTCTGACATTGGGGTTGGGGTAAGGTCCATACTTTCCGTCATAGTCAGTCCTCTTCAGGATGTCGACCATCTCCAACATATCCCTAAAGGACATATTTGAGACCTTAAATCATCTCCTCTGTTGGTGTAATTAGCACGCACCTGCTGTGTCTCCGCCATGTGCTCTTCCCCACTGCGCCGAACGAGAAGGGGCAGGGAATAGACTAGAAAGAACGTCAGGGGCAGGCAGAGTTTCACGCATGCGCAGTGTATATAAAGCTTAACACGTATGCGTAGTACGTACGAACTGTGAGTGGAGGAAGGAGTATCAGAGGCGCCGATCGTGATAACGAAGGTAAGATTTAAAATTGGGCCTATACTGCTTCTAGATTGAGGCCTCTATTGGGACAAGATTAGGAGACTTTAGCCTGACATTAAGGTTTGTCTTGTGTTGTGTCTTGCAGAGAAAATGGATATATTGAAGGATCAGGAGTTTCTCAGAATATTCATAGATATGTTCAGGGAGCTGCCCTATCTGTGGCAGGTAAACCACACTAATTATAAGAACCAAACAAAGAGGAAGGCAGCGCTGGATCAGTTGCTGGAAATTGTGAAGCCGGTGAGCCCCACGGCAGACATCACCTATTTGAAGATCCTAATTGGTGGCATGAGGAGCACTTATCTAAGGGAGCGCAAGAAGGTTGAGGATTCCCAGAGATCAGCAGCTGCAGATGACATTTATGTCCCCAGGCTGTGGTTCTATGACAGACTGCATTTTCTGGCAGGTCAGACTGAACCCAGGCCAGCCCTCTCCACTATTCCTTCCACGCTTCCTTCCCCCTCAGCTGAGGCTTCTGACGTCCAACCTGGGCCTTCCAGGCAGCAACATGTGGAGGAGCCCAGCTTGAGTCAAGTATAGCATTGTTCTAAAGATTTCTGGTTGTCAAATTAATGATGTTAAATAGATGCTACTTTGGAGTACTAATTTCTGATTGTGATTGATGAACCACAAACTAAAACGATGTCCCTTTTTCATACACAGGAAAGTCTCAGCCTTGAGGTGGTCGGGCCAAGTAGGCTGCCCGATACCCAGGTCCCTCCCCTCCGCCTACAATCAAAAAGTGGCAGGAAGAGGAGTAATCTGGAGGAGGCAGCAATTGGCCTATTTTGGAAGGCTACTGAGGCCCTCAGAACCCCCCACAGTGTGGAAGAGGATTTTGCTGCCATAACAGCCTGCAAAATGCTGCAAATGGAGAAGGGCCAACGCCTCTTATGTGAGTGTGTCATTTTAGAAGCTCTACAGAAGGGGTTGAGGGGCCAACTCATATGCAAAATCCACATTTGTGAGCTCACCCATGGTCCTCCTCCTCCTCCAGGTCCTCCTCCTCCTCCTCCAGGTCCTAGTCCTGCTCCTGCCACACCTCCAACACCAGAGCCACAGCCGGGAAGGAAGCGTGTAAGGAAGACCAGAGAGTGATGACCTGGGTTCAGTCTGGTCTGGCAAAAGATGCAGGCTCTTGTATGACCACAGCCTGGGGACATACATGTCATCTGCTGCTGTTCATGCTCTCTTGGACTTCTGGACCAGATTGAACTCCCTTATATATGGACTCCTCAGGCCACAAATTTTTCTGTTAAATAATTGATGTCTTCCCTGGGGGCCAAAGGCTTCGCCAATCTCTGCTGTTTATCCAGCGTTGCCTTCCTCTTTGTTTGGTTATGAGCCCATAATAAAGGAATTTTTGTTTCAATTATACTTGCCTATGTGTGTTTTCCTTCAAAAAGGACAGTTTGTGAGGAGACAGGTACATTTCAAAAATACAATGTGAAATTAACAAGAGACACCAACACCAAACAACCTCCTTGAGATTAAATAATACAAGATATTAATGGTGTTGTGGTAACTTGACACACAAAACACACCCAAAACTATTCTTGAGAAAAAAAAAAGATCAGGCTTGAAAAAAATACAAACAAAAAAATAAAAAATAAAAGATCAGGCTTGAAAAAATACAAAAAAAAAATAAAAAAAAAAATATCAGGCTTGAAAAAAATACAAACAAAAAAATGATAATTTTTTAGTCAAATGTGACAAATCAAAATATATTGATGAAATCACGATAAATAATAAAGAAAGAAATTTGTGAGAAGTCTGTGTGAATATGAGCAGCAAAACAAATTCCTTCTTCTCGCATTATAAAGAAGAAGAGAGTGCGCTGCATTAAACAATTTCAAACATTGCACCGTGACGAAAGTGCTATATCCATTGCGAATGCTAATTTTACCAGACTGAGCAGTTCCGTCTCAGAATTTATTCTGAGCATGCGTGGCACTTTGTGCGTCGGAATTGTCCACACATGGTCGGAATTGATGTGATCGGATTTTGTTGTCGGAAAATTTTATAGCCTGCTCTCAAACTTTTTGTGTCAGAAAATCCGATGGAAAAAGTCAGATGAAGCCCACATACGGTCGGAACTTCCGACAACAAGCTCTGATCACACATTTTCCATCGGGAAATCCGACCGTGTGTACAGGGCATAATGCACTTGCCTACACACGATCACACCAAAGTCCAATGGATTCGTACGTGATGACGTACACCAGACTAAAATAAGGAAGTTGATAGCCAGTAGCCAATAGCTGCCCTAGCGTCGGTTTTTGTCCATCGGACTAGCATACAGACGAGCGGATTTCTGGGTCCGGTGGATTTACGACGTAAAGATTTGAAGCATGTTCCAAATCTAAAGTCCGTCAGATTTGCGACTGGAAAAGTCCGCTGAAGGTCCGGTGAAGCCCACACACGATCGGATTGTTCGCCGGATTTGGTCCGTCGGCATCCGTCAGACCAGTCCGGTCGAAAAAACTGACCGTCTGTACGCCCCATAACACTTTTCCAAGGCCCCTTCTCCTTCAGGCTGACCCACCCCTCATAATGAGGGAGAATATATACGATCACAGCAGCGGCAATAGGGCTAATCAGGGAGGGGATGGGCGGGGCAAGACTGTCATGAGAATAGCTCAATAAGTATGTCCAGATGGCTAAAGATCGGGCAGCAATCTGAACAGAGCATGTGGGGGGTCACCAGAGGAAATAGTTATTAAAAAAAACAATTTATTAGAAAAATAACAAAAATAAAATTAAATAAATTCAATATACGAATAGACTTCCATAGTCCTCCAATTGAGCCATGTCTACTATGTCAAAATCCATCAATGCACATGCCTATGTTATCGCTGACAAAAAAGCATATTGTTAACAATAATGTTAAAAAATATATCATCTGTTATGCAAACAATATATATATATATACACACTGTATCAGTAATGGCACAGGAGAAAAAGATCCAATCTGCCCCCCGGGTAGACCAGTCACTGCGGCGATGGATAGCTAGACTAGAATGCAGTGAATATATATGTAGGAGACTGTATATATATTTAATGCACTGCAGGTCACTGAATCACTTGCCTGCCTGAAAGCGTATTTGAAAAAGTACACCAGCAATGGCCTGCAGTCAGATATAGGCTTGGCTAGACTGGAATGCCGTGGATATATATATGTTGCAGACTGTATATATATTTAATGCACTGCAAATCACTAAATCATTTGCCTGCCTGCCTGAAAGTGTTTTTGAAAAGGTATACACCAGCAATGGCCTGCAGTCAGATATAGGCTTGGCTAGACTGGAATGCAGTGGATATATATATGTTGGAGACTGTATATATATTTAATGCACTGCGGATCACTGAACCACTTGCCTGCCTGCCTGAAAGTATATTTGAAAACGTACACCAGCAATGGCCTGCAGTCAGATATAGGCTTGGCTAGACAAGAATGCAGTTGATATATATATGTTGAAGACTGTATAAATATATTATGCACTGCAGATCACTGAATAACCTGCCTGCCTGAAAGTGTATTTGAAAATGTACAAAAGGCATGGCCTGCAGTCAGATCTAGCTACACAGGATACAGTGTATATATATATATATATATATATATATATATATATATATATATATATATATATATATATATATATATATATATATATATATACAAATCCGGGATGTATATATATATATATATATACTAAATACACTGCATCTAACTGAATCACCTGCCTGCCTGAAGTATATTAGAGAGAGATCTAGCTAAACTGGATACAGTATATATATATATACATATATATATATATATATATATATTAAATACACTGCAGCTAACTGAATAAACTGTCTGCTCAATGTAAATTAAATGACACTCTCTCTCTCTATCTCTCTCTATCTCTCTCTCTGCCAAGAACACACTAAACAAGGCCGATGTGGACGTAACCCCCTGAGCCATAATTGGCTGAAGGCACCCTGCCTTTGGCCAATTATATCTCTCTTTGCTGACAGCGCTGTGATTGGCCAAAGCATTCGGGTCATAGTGCATGCTTGGCCAATCATCAGCCAGCAATGCAGCGCGATGACGCAGTGCATTATGGGACAAGACGCGCTGCTCAAATTTGGCACGAATGCCCCATAATGTTCGATCTTTGTCGAACGATCGAACAGCCAATGTTCGAGTCAAACTCATGTTCGACTCGAACAGAAAGCTCATCCCTACACACTCGGGGCTCCCACTGATTCTGCATTATGGTGAGTTCAATTATTTCATTTCATATTACAATGTAATAATAGAAATAATGCGCTTTAATCATCCTGACACCATAAGAACCATGGTGTCGGGATGATTGAAGTGCTAACACCAGGTGTTTGGAAAATCTTTATCTGCTGATTGTTAACATTTCTAGAATACACATATTTCTATTGTTGTGTAGGATCTGGGCCTGCTGTCCCTCCCTCTCTCCCTCCCTCTCCCTCCATCCCTCCTTCATCTCTGACGCTAACCACTCGCCCTTAGAGCCATACCATTTAAGCTACACCCACTATTCCACTGAAACCACGCCCATTTTCACCAAGTTGGAGGGGTCAAAAAGGAAGGGCGGGGTCTGGACCCCCATCCTAAAACTTCACCAGCCGCCACTGGTTGCCACCACCCAAAGTGGAAACAAAATATTCCGAAGGACCAGTTCTGTAGGATAAGGAAGAATTTTTCCTTGATTTGTGACTACACCGCACAAGGGGAGATTTTGACTGATACATTCCTTAACAAGGAATACAATCCTGATTTGGTTAACAGGGCATTTCTAGAATATAGAGCTCCCATTAAAAGAAATAGAAGTTCATCTTCACCTACTAATGCTGAGGTTAAATTTATTACACAGTATCATTATTCATGTAGGGAGCTGGAAAAAAAAACATCAGGCACCACTGGGGCATCCTTTTACAGATCCCAAATTAGCCCCAGTCCTGTCAGATAGACTTCAGATCATATTAAAAAAATCTAGAAATGTAAGGAGTATTGTAGCCCCTAGTACAATTTCCTACTCCACCACTACTTCGTCCAATTCCTTGGTCACTTTTTGCAATCTGGTTGGCATGCATCAATGCAAAAAAATCAGATGAAAAATTTTCCCGTTTGTTCAGCGTTGTCAAAAAAGTTTCTCAGATCACTCAGGGAAGACCTTTTTCCTCAAATAATTCTACAGTTGTTCTACAGAGTTTATTCTGTACTGCCTGTCTTGCCCCTGTGGCCTCCTATACGTGGGACTCAGTATTCAGACAGAGCAAGCCCATTTTGGGGACCACAGGAGATTCATTCAGAAGGGCACCCTGGCACCTATAGGGATAAATGAGGAAATATAGATTAACACTATCCTGTAAAGTATTCTAATAACCTTAGAGTAATGTGCTATATGTATTTTGCGACTGTTCTGCTACTATTTAATTTGAAAGTGTTTTTTATTATCATATATGTGATTTTTTACGCATAGTCTCATGCTAAATAATAGCTATTTAGTGTCTACGTGTACATATGTTTTTTATCAATGTATTATGTGTTCATCCTCCCCCTCCTTCCTTTTTTTTCTCCTGTGCCATTAACGATAGAAAAGTGTGTGTATATATATATATTGTTTGCAGAACATGTGACGGGAGGGCCCGTGGAACTCAGAATACATCTTATGTCTAAGTCACCCTGTGCCATCCTGGCACAGGGTGAGTGAGAAAATATATCTTGGACTACTTAAAATGGGACAGTAATATTTGTCCACAATATCTCCCAGGATGTATGTAGAGACTATTATTGGTTTGGTTGATTCTGAACTCAACCTGTTAATTGAGTGAGCTGATCACATTAGCCTCCAGGACTGGCTAGGAGACGAACTGTTGATGAATAGGCTGAGGAGGGGGGAGATTGTTGTTTGTATTGTTAATTGTAATTAGCTCCAGCTATTGTGTTTATACTACTGTGTGAAGCTCGGTGCCCACAAGTCTGTCATCTGGTCTGGGTAAATTTTTTAGTTAATTAGCTCATGTTAATTATGTTAATTAGGTTACAGTTGTATTGTTAGAGGAGGTTCCAACGGCATATAAAGTCTTGTAATTTTGATTCTAAATAAAACAGTTCATGTTAGCAACAAGCAAGTGTCGCCTTGTTTTGTCCTCAGAGAGGTTGGAATATCTGATATCTGTATACAGACTTGGAGGAAGTGGTATATGACGGAAGCACTCAAGCAGACTGTGGGATGTTCCGTGACATTGGTGGCAAGCAGTGGGAAAGTTTCCTGCAGACTGGGACATCCAAACTTCCATCTGGATCCAAGGTCCAGATAGCAATAGAGGAGAGGTACAGATACCAGCCACCATGGATGAGGAATTCAGAAGGAGGTTGCAAGAGATGCAGATACAGCACAGAGGACCAGTATCAGAGCAGGGATGGTGTGATTCTATTCCCTGCAAACTCTGGAAAGAAGCGCTAGCCTGTGAGCAGTGACACCAGGGAAAAGTTCTCCCCTCCATCGAGGAAAGGTACTGGTCGCAGTACGGACTGCGGGTGTGGTTTTTGGGAGAAAAAACGCACAAGTAGCAGACAGCTGAATTAAGCAGGCTGGTCTGGGCAGAGATAAAGCTGGATGAGAGCTACAGAGCCCTCCAGTGGCATGTATCCCAAGCATGTGCCTGGATAGCGCATGACAGCCCAACGGAAGGCTTAAGCTACGGCGGCTTGGGACTGTTGTATGTGAAGCTGACAGGGGACCCTAACTTTGGGAGTGATTTGGAGTGGCGGGTGGATGAAATCATGAATTTCAGAGAAGGGCTACTGAACATTTCGGAAGTGCACTGGGCACAGGAAGATTTGGAGTTTCTGGCCGTTCAGAAATGGGAGTTAGAGATCGCCTACAGATGGCTGCTAGACATTGCTCAGTGCCAGGGCTGGGCTCCCTTTGCCTGGGACTATCAGGAAATACCAGCTGACAACCCTGAAATCCTGGCTGAAGAGTCAGCAATGTGGCAGAGCAATAGTGTGCTTTGCCAACCTGCCCCCACAGCTAGGGAGGCAGAGGTCTTATGGCGGATGCAGCAAGTGCTGACTGACCTTGATGATCCTGTTTCTGCATGGGATGATCTTGGATGGAGGAATGTGCCTGTCCAACAGCATGCCAGAGAATCTGCAGTGGAAAATCCTGAGATTGCCGTCCCCAAACCTGAAGTGCTGACATCAGGATAGAGCTCTGCTAACCTCTGCCCAGAAATGATAGCATCTTCTGGGTTCAATGGACAGGAGATGGTGAACCTCTATCCCCAGACATCAGTTGCAGAGACATGGGATTTGATAGACTTTTCTGCTGAGGAAGAACAACCTGATGAGCCTCCAGCAGAAGAGCTGCTATCAGGGCCAAAGTTCACTGTGCTCTGCCCAGCACCAACAGTGGCTTCGGCCTTCTTGAGAGAAGAGGTAGTCGACCTTTCTCCCACAACACTGACAGGGACATGTGATTTTCTGCCAGCAGCATCTATGGAGTTAAAACAAACTTCTCCAGCAGAAGATCTGGTAACTGAACAGAGGGTCCAAGACCTCTGTCCCACACTTTTATCAATTCCAGAGACTGGGGATTTAATAGACGTTTCTGTAGAGGAGGAACCACCTGGCAAACCCCCAGCAGAAGTGCTGGCAACCGGACAGAGGGTCCAAGACCTCTGCCCCACACCTGCAGCAATTGTGGAGGCCCAAGGTGAGGAGGTGGCAGTCTATCGTGAGCTACAGATCAGGATCCAAGGAGAGAATGCAGTCATCACCTCACAACTGCAGCTTGATCTGGTGTAGGTGGATGGGGCTTCAGTCCCCACCTGTATACCCCAGGGATTCTGGGCAGTCGGCCCAGATCCCCAACAGCAGGATGGAGTGAGCCCAGTCCCCCTGTCTTCTTTCCAGTGGCAGAAAGGACTCGAGGGAGAAGGGCCAGTCCAGGCCTCTCCCCAGTGGCAGATATGTTCTCTGAGAGAGGCAGAGGTTGGCTGAGTGAGTAATGCTTTGTTTGGAACAATTTATTTGGGGTACTGTGTGGGTACAGGCATTAGAGGACTAGAACTACTGACTAACTTCGGAGTCAACCCGTCTGTGGTCTCCTCCTGTGTTAGTCTTCTGCGGAAAGGGGAGAGATGTGATGGGAGGGCCCGTGGAACTCAGAATACATCTTATGTCTAAGTCACCCTGTGCCATCCTGGCACAGGGTCAGTGAGAAAATATTTCTTGGACTACTTAAAATGGGACAGTAATATTTGTCCACAATATCTCCCAGGATGTATGTAGAGACTATTATTGGTTTGGTTGATTCTGAACTCAACCTGTTAATTGAGTGAGCTGATCACATTAGCCTCCAGGACTGGCTAGGAGACGAACTGTTGATGAATAGGCTGAGGAGGGGGGGAGATTGTTGTTTGTATTGTTAATTGTAATAAGCTCCAGCTATTGTGTTTATACTACTGTGTGAAGCTCGGTGCCCACAAGTCTGTCATCTGGTCTGGGTAAATTTTTTAGTTAATTAGCTCATGTTAATTATGTTAATTAGGTTACAGTTGTATTGTTAGAGGAGGTTCCAACGGCATATAAAGTCTTGTAATTTTGATTCTAAATAAAACAGTTTGTGTTAGCAACAAGCAAGTGTCGCCTTGTTTTGTGCTCAGAGAGGTTGGAATATCTGATATCTGATATCTGTACAGACTGTGGTATACCAGAAGTGGTATATGACGGAAGCACTCAAGCGGAGTGTGGGACGTTCCGTGACAGAACATATGATATATTTTTTTCATTTACAAAAGCTTTATTGAAAAGAATTCAATCAGTTACATTAAGAGATAGTACAGCAACATATATCCACATTGTTGGCTGCCTACACAATCTGAACCCTGTAAATATTACTTCAGAATGCTGAAGTTCGAACTTACATAGGGAGCACCCGTAGTTTTCGTGTTCTTGGGATGCTGTAAATATACTGTGTATCAAAGAACAATACAAAAAACAACATAAAAGAAAAAGGCACAAAAAGAAAAAAACAAAATAACATTTGAAATGAAATTACATACTGCTTCTGGTGCGACTGGTACCACATCTAACTAGTCTTGTAACTCACATGAATAGGACTTCCACAAACATTTCCGTAAAGTCATGAAGTGAGGGTTTCTAAATTATAAGGTAGACTATCCATGAACTGGATCTTCAGTTTGGGTCAAAAATGTGTACTGGAACCCATGGGAATAACCATCGCCCCGAGCCTGCTAGGAAGCTGGCCAGGAGTTCCATTTTCTTTCAAATATTCCCATAGTATCCCCCAGCATGTGGTGAATACGTTCCATCAATTTTATCGATTCCATGCGAGTAAGAACCTGGGACCATGGGACTGAGGGTTTACGCCAATTTAAGGCTATTGCCCACTGTATAGCGCTAAATAGTGTTTAGATCAGTGTTTGTTCTGAGGGAGTTACCAGTGGGAGGTCAGCAAATATAATGCACATCTGAAATGTCAGGGTAATGCTAGACCCAGTAATTTGTAGTATTTTTGAGGCAGTCTGCTGCCAGAGAGACTACAGAACCCTACAGCTCCAGAAGGTGTGGAGTAGAGTACCCTTCTCTCCACAGTCTCTGAAGCATCTGTCCGTGATAGTTGGGAACATTCTATGAATTCTAGATGGTGTATAATACCATCTAGTATGCAGTTTCAGTACCGTTTCTTTAGTGGGCACCGAGCGGGTACATTTATGCATATTGGAGACCATATCATTCCAGTCCTCTACCGAGAACTCCTGGCCTACCTCAGACTCCCAACCTGGCATTGCTTGAGATTTAGCATCAGTATGATGGTCATTGAGGTACCTATACAAAGTAGAGATCGTCCCCCTATCTCTGGACCCTTCATGGCACAGACCCTCAAAGGGTGTTCTAACTTCAGCTCCCAACTGGGAGATAGATGTTTGGAAGAAATGGCGAATCTAAATATTTGAATAAATCCGAGTTGGATATGGCAAAGTTTTGGGTTAGGTGTTCAAAAGAACAGAGTGTGTTGCCTTGTAGCAGAGAATGCAGCGTCACCAATCCTTGCGAGGACCAGTATGCGAAATCTATTTCAGCATGGAAGGCTGCTGGAAATTTAGGGTCACCCAAAAATGATGCCAGATGAGGGGGGTTAGTAAGAAGCTTAAATTTATCTTTATATAAGGTCCAGAGATATAGGGACTGCCCAACTATTTCATTGAGCTGGGAGATACGTCTGTAATTCCCTGCATTTGTCCATAGAAGGCCTGGGAGATAATAGGGTCTAATCGAAGCTATCTCGAATTGTAACCATGGAATATGAGCCGGGAAGGTGTGCCATTGGGCCAATTGTACCATTCTAGCTGGTAAGTAATACCTCCATATGTCCGGACATCCCAGTCCCCCTCTATCTCGGGACCTATACATCAATGACCTGCCCATGCGTGGGTGTTTTCCCTGCCATATAAAATTCAACAAGGCCTTCTGAATGGTTTGGATAGTGGATCTGGGAACATATAAAGGCAGAGCCCTAAAGTAAAACAGTAATTTTGGAAGGGCCGACATTTTAACCGCTTGTATATGGCCTAAAAATGAGATATCATATAGGGACCATTGGGCCAATAATTTTGTAATATTTGAGAAAGCCTGGGGGTAGTTTTGAGTGTATATTTTCTTAAGAGAGGGTGCTAAACGTATGCCCAGGTATTGTAGAGACTCCATATTCCAGGAGATATCGCAGCTGCTTTTTAGGGAAGATATTAAGGTAGGTGATAAGTTAATGGGCATAGCCACACATTTGGAGGGGTTGACACCCAGACCTGACACCTTGGCAAAGCTGTCTAATGCTGAAAATAGGTTGGGCAATGAGATTAAGGGATCAGATAAAAACATCAGGACATCATCGGCGTAGAGACTCTGCATGAATTCTTGATTATTACTGATATAACCTTTAATATTGGGGTTGCTATTAATATGTCTAGCGAGGGGCTCTATCGCGAGGGTGAAAAGGAGAGGGGAGAGCGGGCAGCCCTGCCTAGTACCTCTCACTAGGGGAAAATATTCGGAGGAGCATCCTGGTAGTTTAATTCTGGTTTGAGGTAGGCGGTATAGTGCACGGAAACCATTTACAAACTCTCCCTGAATGCCAAATTTAAAAAGGATTGTGTCTAAATAGGGCCAGAGGACACTATCGAAGGCCTTGCTGATGTCAAGACTCATCACCAAGAACTTACGGGAGTGCAAGTCAGCGTCCTGTATAATATTAGTCGCGAGACGTATGTTATCCGTTATTTGCCTGGTGGGGATAAATCCCGTCTGGTCTGGAGAGATTAGTGTAGTGATAAAAGATGCTAGGCGGTCTGCTAATATGCGGCTAAATATTTTTAAATCATTATTAATGACCGAAATGGGTCTAAAGTTTTGAGGGAGAGAATGATCCTTACCTGGCTTTGGGATCAGTGACATGTTAGCCATGAGCATATCTGTAGGGAATGAATCACCCACTAGGACTTTGTTAAAAAGTCTAGTTAATTTTGGGGTTAATAGACCTGAGAACTTTTTATAATACATGGCTGTAAAGCCACCAGGGCCTGGGGCCTTTGAAGGTTTCAGGGTAGAGATAATTGAGGCCACCTCTTCTTCTGTGCATGGTGCGTTAAGGGCCTGCTGCTGTTCTTCCGACAGCTTAGGAAGGGGAATGGCATCCAACCATGATTGTGATGATGGATCTCTAGGAGCCCTCGGGTCAGCTAGTAGTATTTTGTAGTATGTAGAAAAAAGGTGCAGCACTTCCTTAGGGTGGGAAGTGAGGTGGCCTGCCTTATCTCGCAGTCTATATGTGTGTGTGGGCTGTAGTGACTGTTTTAATTTCCTTGCAAACATTGTCGAAGCGGAGTTGCTATAAAGTAGGAAACGAGCTCTGGACCACCGAAGTGATTTTTCCATATGCTCTGATAACATAGTATCCAGTGCTTTCCTTTTCTGATTTAGCTGATCTAGCAAGTCTTGCGTAGGGGTCCGACAATGTTGGTGATATAATTTATCAAGGTCTGCCGTCAGGGAGGTAATGTCTATGAGCTGTAAAATATATAAAGATTTTGCGCAATATTAAATAAAGTTGCAATAAATAAATACATAAATAAATATATTCACGTGTGTCATATATGTGCAAATTGCATAATAAGCAAAGTGGGACGTGACGAATAGGAGTGCTAATAAGTGAGCTATTACTACAAGGGATAAATTATCTCTATAATGTAGCATCTAGCTATAATCATTATCCATTAATAGTGATTGATTAATAGCAGCAAAAACCGTGCATAGAAACACAATTGAAAATAATCATAAATTAAAACATAATAAAAATCATAATAAAATGCACAATCCAAAAAACTAGTGCGGGTGAATATAAAACATATATGTGTAAAACTTGGGACATCACTCCATAATCACAGGAGAGATAATAGGTAAAAGAAAACTGATCGGGGGGCGTGGCCTGGACGGAGACCGTGATGGCAGCATAAGCTGAGAGCTCCTGTGATCCGGGGACAGATCTTAGCTTGAAGGGGAGCCCACAACTCGTTTTCAGCATGAGCAGATCCACCCGGAGCTCCTCAACGTCTCGTACCACATTAGACCCAGGTACGCAACTCAGCAGGAACATCCCTGACATATTTCGTACCCAAAAGCCGTCCGCACACGCGGCCTTGCAGGCCCAGGCGCCGGCCTCACCTACTGAACGGCCCGACATGCAGTCCATGGCTTCTCTCACTCCCACAACCGACACCGGACGAACACACATGCTAAACCTGTTCGACCTGGAAAAAGTAGCATCGGACATTAAAAGCACGGTGACAGCAGCTATTGCTGACCTAAAATCGGACATGCAGGCGATCGCACACCGCATTGACACGGTAGAACAAACAACCCTGACTCACGCAGCAGCCATTCGCCAGGTCCAATCTGCTTATGATTCACAACTCTCCCAAATGTTTGACCTCCACAGGCAGGTGGAGGACCTCGATAACCGCGGCCGCCGGCATAACATAAGAGTAAGGGGTATACCTGAAAGTATTGATCCAAACTCAGTACAGCAAACACTATGGGCACTATTTAATGATTTAATAGGAAGACCTGCAGACTCACCTATTGAAATGGAAAGGGCCCATCGTGCTCTACGCCCCCAGCCCAGGGAGAACGAACCACCCAGAGATATTGTGTGCTGCCTGGTGAACTTTCCCCTTAAGGAGGAAATCCTACGGAAAGCCAGGGAAAGAGGCCGAGTAATTTTTAATGGGGCTGAAGTAAAGCTATTTCAGGACTTGTCACAAATTACACTACAAAACAGAAGAGCCCTAAGACCTTTATTGGATGCACTACGCGCTAGGAACATTCAATATAGTTGGAAATTCCCCTTTGCCCTATCTGCGTCCACCAGGGGACGCTCTGCCATCCTCCGCACACCAGATGACCTGAAGAATTTCTGGGATCAACTCGATCTCCCACGGATCGAGCTTCCGGAATGGTATGACCTCTTCTTCCCCTCGGAACCATGGCATCCGGTCACCCTCAACCCATCTCCGAAAGCACCACGCCAGAGATCACGTAGGCGCAAGGCAGGATCGGCATCCCCGAAAGCACACTCGTCTCGCCGTGACCTCTACCAACGAAGTCCTACTCGTGCGCCGGTGTCCCCCCCGGGACGCAATCATCTGGAGGATTGACTAAACCTACTCAGCCATGTCGCAACAGCAGTGAGTTCTTTGATTCTACCCCCGATGCACACTGCCCCTTCATTTTAGGCTGTGTACTAAGCTATGCACCAAGAATGCAATCACTTGACATCCCCTGGCACTTCTCACCCTCACTTGACTCGCCACTATCCAGCTTTAACCTTTTGTTATACGCAGAGACCTCTTCATACCCCACAAGCTGGTCAAGTCCGCATCTGGAAAATAACATTCAGGAATCAGATCCTTAATCTTCTCCATGGCACTCCCATCTTCCTAAACCGTGCCCTCTTTCCCCCCCCTTTTTTTTTTCTCTAAGGCCTGAAATATCCCTATCGAAGGTTTAGGAACAGCAGATCTTACCTAATTTCTCCGTAATTGCCCATACCCCAAAATCACCTTGCCTTAATATCACAAAGAACAAAATACGATCTGCCTTTCCTCTTCCACTGTAAGGTATGGACATGTATTTCCTCTTCACCTACAACTGTAGGTAATGCATGTATGCTATTAGCAGTCTGAAATAATGTAGAAAAGAATGATATCCTTATGGAAAACGAATTTATGTATTTAGCAAAGGTAAACTCTCGGCTACCCTGATCATCAGGGACGTCGTTCTTGCCTGACCCGAGGTGCCCCTCATGGGGGTTCCCCTCTCTTACTTTAGCTCTAATCACCTCCCGCACAACCTGCCCATGGGGTGAGAAGGGGAGATTCCATTAACCCAGACGTCCCTGGTCTTCAGCGAGCAAACCACCTATCCCAGGAGCTAGATCACATACAGTGCGCCCTATCAGGTTACTGGGGCCCCCGAGGGGGAAATTGAACAAGCCATAACCTTACAACCACATCACCGCACATTATGACCCTTCAGTCTAAATGATGACAATTATTTTACCCTCCCCCCCCTCCTCCCACTTTCCCTTCCTTCCTTCCCCCCCTCTTTCCCTCTCCCACCTCTTCCTGACTTCCCCCTCCATCCACTCCCCCCCTCCCTTGCCCTTCTCATTATTCCCCCTCACGGGAGCTGCCATCTTAGTCTTCTCCTCTAAAGATAGTGATTAGCTTCTCGTTTAGCAAGAAAAGTTTAAGTTAGATATTCCTCCCACAGAGTGCATTGGACGGTGATTGTCTTTGTTTTTGTTAATATTCTTGTATTCGTTTTGGGGAATTATACTGTTATTTTCTTCCCCTGGTTTGACATGCTTATTTCATGGCTGAAACAGTAAGATATACAGCTTATAGGCTATACCTACTACTATGCTCATGGTTTTTTTTGATAAATGGCAATTGTTCTTATTCTCAGGTTCCTTTATTATTATGATACTGGTGGTTCTATAGTAAAGTATATTGACAAGTGGGCTCCCCACAAAACCACAAAAACACAAATTCACAAAACTACAGCTTATATCTCTCCACTTAAGCGGAGTGGCGGATCTGTCCCCCGGTCCGCATCCGATCAAGGGCCCCCGTCTTTTCTCACTCCCCCACACAGCAAGTCCTTAAGGACATCAGCTGACACTCCAGGACCCCTTTTTTCTTTCCCCCCCCAGGTGAGGCAGATCTTCTAACCTCACCTCTGGTATATCTTCCCAGCTCGGTTCCTCTTTTCTCTCTTATCCTATTCTGTACTACCTCCCCCCCCCTCCCCTCCCTCTCTCCTCCCCATCTTTTTCTCCCACTTTCCTTCTCTTTTCACTCCTACATCCCAATCTCATTCCGGCTTTATTACTCCTCACTCCTCCTCTCCCTTTCTTCTTTTTCCTTCCCTCCCCTTTTTCTCCTCTTTCTCTTTGCTAATTCTCTTTCCCTCCGGTTCTGTCCCTAGGCTCCGGGGGCTGACTGACCCCGCCTCACCCCCTCCTTGACAGCCCTCACACATTTTCCACCAATAATTACCGCATTGCACTTTGGTGGGGCTTGCTCCCCAGACGCAAACAGTGCGTAACCATGCAATCAAAACCATTAACCGAACTTTCCTTAACGCTAAAATGTATATCCCTAAACGTAAAAGGTCTTAACCTTCCTGAGAAACGCTCCCAGGTCTTGACATCTCTCTCTAAACACAAAGCTCATTTTATTTTTTTGCAAGAGACCCACTTCCGCTCCGACACAATACCTAAACTCGCCAATCACATATACCGTACAGCTCACCATGCCACGAACCCAGAAGCCAAAACGAAAGGTGTCTCTATATTAATCTCCAAACATGCAAACTTTCTCCTTACAGACTCATTAATTGACCCGGCGGGCAGATATATCTTCCTCAAAGGGAAGTACGCAAACAAACCAATAACACTGGCAAACGTTTACTGCCCCAATGAACACCAAGTCTCCTTCTTTAGAGATACCTGTGAGCGGCTGGCTTCCTTCCAGGAGGGCCTAGTTCTCCTTGGAGGAGATTTTAACGTTCCCCTGAATCCACTATTGGACTCTTCATCAGGCTCTTCTGCCCTAACATACAGGGCTTTACGTCAGATCAAAACCCAATTACAAAACCTGACCCTTCACGATACATGGCGCACATTATCACCCACAGTAAAAGATTACACATTTTTCTCTGCTCCACATCAAAAGTATTCTAGAATCGATTATTTTTTCCTCTCCCAATCCGACCTCCCATTTTTAAAACAATCCACGATAGAACCGATGTTTCTATCAGACCATCATCCCATTACGGTAACACTATCCTTTCCCGAATCTCAGCCACGAACTAAATTATGGCGATTTAACCCTTCGCTACTCGGGGATCCGGTTTCCCTAGACCACATACGCACGTGCATCCTCAATTACTTCGCGGAGAATTCGTCACCTGAAATTTCTCCTATCTCCCTCTGGGAGGCTCACAAGTGTGTGGTCCGGGGAGAGCTGATTGCTCTGGCGGCTAAAACCAAAAAACTAAACCAAGAACTTATTAATTCACTTATCGAAACAATTAGATCCCTAGAAAGAACACACAAACGAACACAGGCAGTCGCTACTTTACAAGAGCTATCTCACGCCCGCGCCCTGCTTAAAATAGAATTGGACAAACGCGCTAGCAGGCGCTACATCCTCTCCCAGAGGATCTTTTACGAGCAAGGGAACAAATGTGGCCGCTTGTTGGCACGCTCAGTCCAATCTGCTAAAACCTCTACCAGAATACATCACATACGCAATCCCAAGGGAGATCTCCTGGTCAAGAATGAGGAAATCGCTAGAGAATTTGAGACTTTTTATTCAAAATTATATAACCTGTGTCCTGAACAAATGTCTCAAAACACCCAGAAAACCCGCTCTGACCTCATCAAATCTTTCCTCTCCAAATATAGCCCCAAGCCAATATCGCCCCAACTTAAACTAGAACTTGATAAACCCATTTGTTTAACTGAAATTGAAGTGGCAATTAAACAAATGAAGCTCGGCAAAAGCCCTGGTCCCGACGGTTACACCCTCCAATACTATAAAACATTTTCAGACATTCTTTCCCCTACACTCCTAACCACATTTAACGCCTTAGCTGATGCCCAATTTGATCCTTCCAGATTGTTAGTGGCCCACATCTCGGTCATACCAGAAGAGGGTAAAGACCCTTCATCTGTTGCGAACTACAGGCCAATATCCCTATTAAACATGGACATCAAACTGTATGCAAAAATTCTTGCTATTAGACTACTTCCCTTAATACCAAATCTCGTATCTCTTGACCAGGTAGGGTTTGTCCCGGGTAGAGAAGCCCGAGACAATGTAATCCGCACATTAAACTTACACCACTGGATTTCGACTACTAAAACCCAGGGATTCCTTCTTTCCCTCGATGCCGAGAAGGCGTTTGACAGGGTGGCATGGGACTACATGCACGAAGCTCTCTCGGCGATTGGGATCGGAGATCGCATGCTTTCCTCTATTATGGCGTTGTACTCTGGTCCCTCCGCTGCAGTTAGAGTTAATGGCCTCCTGTCGGGCGCCTTCTCGGTTAGGAATGGCACACGTCAGGGCTGCCCACTATCACCACTTCTCTATATCCTCACCCTAGAACCCTTCCTCAATAAACTAAGAAACAACCCTGATATTCAGGGCATTGTGGTAAAAGGGAGAGAGTACAAGGTAGCGGCATTTGCCGACGATATCTTGCTCTCACTACAAGCACCCCGTGTCTCGCTCCCAAATCTTCTACACGAAATTGACCTCTTTAACAAAATATCCAACTTAAAAATCAATTACACCAAATCACAAGCCCTGAATATCTCGCTTCCCCCCCAAGAAGTGACAAGTTGTCAAGAATCCTTTCCGTTTCAATGGCAAAAAAACGCCCTCACTTACCTAGGGATACAGATCCCACCCCACTTATCAAACCTATATGTATTAAATTTCCAGGTAGCCCTTCTTAAAGCCCAAAATTTTCTCAAAGTTTGGAAGACGTTAAATGTTTCTTGGTTTGGGCGAGCAGCTCTGATTAAAATGCTGATCTTACCGCGCCTACTATATCTTATACAAACAATACCAATAGCCCTGCCAACTAACTTTTTTACAACATACCAAAAAATCTGCTCAACATTTTTATGGAGAGATTCTCCACCCCGCATTAAATATTCTAGACTCACCTTATCTAAATCCAGGGGCGGAATAGGATTGCCGGATCTGGGCAAATACTATAACGCATGCCACCTTACGAGGATAGCGGATTGGAATATCCACACCCTCAAGAAGTCCTGGATCGCTCTGGAAAATGCCGTATCACATCTTCCTGTACACTTACTCCCGTATTTATCCCCTAAGCACTGGCCACAACCAATAATGACACATCCACTAGTCTATCCGTCCCTATTAGCATTCAGAAAGGCTTCACTTAAGGGAAACTTAGCCTCAATCCCAGGCCCCTTAACTTCATTAAGAGGAAACCCTGCTTTCCCCCCAGGCTCCCATACCAATTTCTTGCAGAAAGAATGGCCACATGAGGATGTTCTAATCATGCATTTCTATCAGAATGGGAAAATCATACCCCCTGAAAAACTCATAGAAATATCCAAAACGTCAGAATTCTCCTTCTGGACCTACAGGCAAATCAGACCTTTCCTGGAATCTCACATCAATCAAACTCAGGGGGTTAAACAGCTCACTCAGTTTGAAACCCTGTGTCACCGTAAAACCCCTTTCCTCTTTTTCCCCCTTTCCTCCTCCGCCTCCCTTCTTTATCTTCCTCTCACCTCCTCTCCTTCCTCTTTAGATTATTCTACTTTACTCTCCTACGTCAGCAACCCTTGTACATTTGTCTCATTTTCTTTATGCCCTAAGAAGAGGGCCTCCACTTGCCGATTTTGAAGCTTCAGGACACTCAACATTTATGCCTGGGGGGGTCTCAACGTCCCCTGAGCCCTTACCCGGGACTGGCCTGGTGCTCTATTCCCCCCTTAATACTCGCCGAAAGATGATGTGAGTGGGAGGAGTTTTGCACTGGAATTAAACACCCTGTTGTGAAGTTTCATGTTTTTGCTCCCAACATTATCTTAAATTACTTTCCCGATCTACCTTTTACTAGCATTTTGTTGGAAAACGTACGAATACAATGTTGATTGTTCTTTAAGCTATGTGACGAATGTTTAAGATTCTATGTACGATTTCTGTTTGTGATATATTTTTTCTATACAATAAAATCTTTATGGAAAAAAAAAAAAAAAAAGAAAACTGATCATCAGCACTCTGTAAAAATGGAAAATGAAGTGCTATTGGGGAATAATGGGTTAAAAATGAGAAAGTCTATAAATAAATGCCGTTTTTCTATTCAGTTTATGATGTAAAAGGTAGACTGGGTGCATGACCCTATTGTTGGTGTATCCTCTAATGGTCTCTCAGGACCCTCACCTTCATATTGTAGAAAAACAGCATTCAATAGTGCAGGGTTTGTTGTTCTGGCAGCTGTCACCGAAATCTCTGCTCTCTCTGTGATTAATCCTCAGTCCATCACTCTCTGTATCTCCAAGGTGGCTCTCTCAATAGTAGGGGAGATAAAACAGAGATTGGGGAGGGGGAGAAAACAGAGGCTCCACTAGTGTATTAAAGTTTTTTAAACCAGGGGGAATGTATTTAAAGTATTGCTCTTACATTTAAAAAGTATATAACAGGCAGAATAATGATAAGAAGGGTTGTGGCGTTCTCAGCGCCCTCTCACTTATGCTTAAAATGTCCACATAATGTCTATGAGCTTTTGTCTTTTACGTTCGGAAACTAGTTGCATAAGCCTTCTCCTCAGTACAGCCTTGTGTGCTGCCCACAAGGGCGCCGGGGAAATCTCCCCAACATCGTTGTGTGCAAAATATTCTGTAATATATCCTGCTATCTGGGATAGTGCTATTGGGTCCGTGAGCATGGAGTCATTAAGCCTCCAGGCCCCCGCATCCCTATATAGACCAATGTGAGAAAAGTCACTAGACACAATATGGTGATCGGACTACGGACATACATGAATTCTAGCAGAGGTGGCGTTAGCTGTTAGTACTGCTGTGGAGAATATGTAGTTCAGCCTGGAGTAGCTGTTGTGGGGGTGGGAGTAAAAGGTGTACTCCCTAACACTCACATTATGAGCTTTCCAGGTGTCTAAGAGTTGATGAGTTTTCAGTTGGTACTGTAGCGATTTTGGGAAAACACTATTGGACCTACCCCCGCTGCTCCTGTCAAGGTCTGAGTGTGCCACCAGGTTAAAATCACCCCCTATCATTACGTGGGGAGAGTGATATTTATCCAGTGTTAGAAAAACCTTTTAAAAAAAGTAGCCTGGGCTTCATTAGGCACATAAACCAAGGCTATGGTAATACCCTTACCCTGGATACACCCCTGGATTATCACAAAACGACTATCTGGGTCTCTATATATATAATATGTAAATCAAACATTACCGTATTTCTAATAAAAATGGCGGCTCCACGCATCTTGGATTGATACGTAGTGTAGTATCCCTGTTGAAAGGCCTTGTCAAAATATTGGGGGTGGCCTTGAGAGGAGAAATGCGTCTCTTGAAGGAGAAGGACATCAGCCCCCAATTTCTTATACGAGCGAAAGGCCTTTCTCCTTTTGTTTGGGGAGTTAAAACCCTTTAGGTTGTGGGAAATTATTTTCAGGCCCATAATTTATGGGAACAGGGAAGCGCACACCCATACACATGTCCAAGGCTCGTCATCCGTACAAGTGTGTAGTAAGCAAACACATCTATGGTAACTTTCATTATTAATAGACTGATAGTACAAACCACCCATGAATCTTTCCACATTGCCTTACACAAGCCTAACATGTCTAAGTGATAACCATATAGCCTGTTTTTTAAAAAATAGTGTGCACGGGGCACATGCGCCAAGCTCGACATGTCGGACGCTTCACTGTAGAGCTCCGCACTCCCCGCCGCACACCCGGAACCATTACGAGCGACTGAGACGCCTATCCAGCCTCCTCCTTAAGGGATCGTTTCCCCGTGGGCCAGAGCACCCTCCGGTATGGTTTTAACGGGGCACAGAGGTAAACCGAAGCCTAAACCCATCAAAGAGGCATTAGCCCGCGCCTCCTCCAAGATGGCGGCGAAGGCCCGAGCCCTAGCAGAACAGTCTGCATCCTCTCCAGCCCGCTCAGATGTGCCAGACAGTGAGGAAGACAGCAATGAACACCCTAATCCAGGTGATTCTCCTCTCATTTCACAACCTGGTATGTCACAAACGGCATTTATTAGACTGATGGAATCAATGCTTCATAAAGCCTTAAAAACAACATCTGACCAGATCACTAGCAGTCTGACCCGTGAAATTCGTGAGTTAGGTCAGCGCACAGCAGACTTAGAAACCAGAGTTGATGATATGGAATTAACTGTTCAAGAGCAGGCCCAAGAACAAACGGCTCTTCGTGAGGAGAATGCTATGTTACTCTCTTGTTTAGAAGACGCAGAAAATTGATCTCGCAGATCTAATCTGCGCCTCCGTGGCATACCAGAGTCGATCGATGACATCCAATCTTTTACCACCGCTTTGTTCCAGGAACTATCACCCCCCATACCTATCGAATGCCTTGAGTTCGATAGAATTCATAGGGCACTTACACGACACCAGGCCGATGGCCCACCACGTGACATTATTGTTAAGCTGCATTTCTTCCGTACAAAGGAGCAACTGTTAACAGCAGCCCGCAACAAGAACTCCTTACAGTTCCAGGACCACACGTACCAGCTATTCTCTGATTTAGCACCCCTCACCATTGCAAAACGCCGTGCTATGAAACCCCAGCTGCAAATCTTGCAACAGCACCAGCTCAAATACACGTGGCGGTTTCCGTTTCCACTGCAATTCTCTCACCTGGGACAGCAACACACCTGTACCACACCTGAATCACTTCAAAGGCTTCTGGAATCACTCCACCTGACGCCACCAACACATCAGTCAGAAACATCTCTTCCTCGCACACCGGCTCGATCAGCCTCTCACCCATACGCCACGACCCCGAAACGAAGCAATCCTGATCCCACTTCAACCCGGAAGGGAACCCCGGCCCGATCGCCTGGAAGCTACCACCCAAGCCCGAAATCCCAAGCACTACGTTGATAACTTGCAAGCAACTTTTTGTCCATTTGCTTTTTTCTTTTGCACACAGGTCCTCGATGCTGTCCGCAGGAACTGTCCTTTGATACCACCAATGTACACCCGACAACAGCCGAGACCTGCTTGACGAATACAGCTTGACAAGTTTTCTTCGCGTTCTGAATATCAACCTCCAGGACTTCTAAACCCCTTTGAGTCCTCTCAGGTTCAGTCGTTTTAATATTGTTTCTTTTGGTTTATAATACGTTATGTTATTGTTCTGTAAACTTATACGTAAGATTGTGAGATGTATACCTTTACTCTACTTTAAGTAGGTACATATCAAACTTAGCTGACTAGCTATATGGTCTTTCCTGATCACATCCTTTTTTCTGAACGATGTAATGTTAGCGCAGTCTAGGTTATAGATTCTGAGCTATACACTAAACTCGATGTAAATTATCATATCCAGTCCTATTATTCGTCCCTTCCCCCCCGTCCCATATCCCTCCATCCCTATCCACACCCCTCTTCCCATCCTCCACCCTCCACCTCCTCCCCCTCCCCTCTCCCCCCTACCCCCCCTCCTCCTCCTTTTAATGTCCCCCTCTCACTATCCCTAGCTCCCCCTTACCCTGCCTTTCCCTTCCTTTTCCTCCTCCCCATCCCCTCACCCTCCCCCCCATCCCCTTACCTTCTTCCCTTCCTCTCCAGTCACCTTCTCCTACCCCCCCCACCACTGGATAAGAACATCCCGTCTCTTAAACATATTCCTACTCAGGTATTTACGGCCAACTGGAATTTCTATAATGAAGCAGAACATACAATCTAGTTCGATGTTATTATCTCCGTTTGCGGCGGGGAGCAGTCATTGCACCCCTCTTTTACAGCGAACCCGCTCTTAGGCTAGTTTACTGGTCGCGGAGTTGGTGCGCTACTCAGTCGGGCGGTACTGACCCGCAGTCCCCCCGTATGGGCTGTGTCTCAGAGTATTGCCCTACGCTCACATCCCTTCCCCCTCCTTTTCCCTCTTATCTCTCTGTCTCACTTTACTTTACTACTCCTTCTCCCTTTTCTCTCGGTCGGTCGGCTCGCACGGGCTCCTTTTCACATGATATGGTTCCCCCTTACACCCATCAATGGCCCCATTAAATAAACTAACCTTAAATGTTAAAGGACTGAACTCACCCAATAAGCGAGTAAAAGCATTCCAAATGTTTACATCTCTTAGAGCTAGTGTAGTAGCCCTCCAGGAAACACATTTTTCCAAACGTCATACCCCGGGCTTCTTTAGCTCTAAATACCCACAGGTATTCACCGCTTCAGCGGACACTAAACATAGAGGAGTTCTGCTTGCTTTTCACCACACCACCCCATTCACGCTACAATCCGAAATAAAAGACCCGGAGGGTCGATATATAATTCTGGTGGGATTACTACAGGATATAACGGCAACTTTTGTTTCCTATTATGCCCCTAACACCAACCCTAACCCTTTCTTCTCACACCTTTTACAGGTAGTAAAAACACACAGTAAGGGAACCCTGTTCCTATGTGGCGACTCCATTTCGGTCCTACAACCACACTCAGACAAGTCACCCTATACTACTGAGCATTATACCCCCTCAGTGCAATTTCGCAAACAAATATTAAAGGCTTCTCTTCTGGACACCTGGAGGGAATGCAACCCCAACAGGAAAAATTTTACATTTTACTCCCACCCCCATAAATCCTTCTCTAGGATTGATCATATCTTCATTTCCATAGCATCTGCACCAATTCTACTTCAATCCCAAATTCAGCCAATCACATGGACGGATCACTGTGCCGTAATAACCGCAGTATCTTCCCTGATACCACAACCCACAAACAGAACATGGTGCATGAATGATGCACTCTTAACCAACCAATCATATTGTCTAGATATCCAAATTGCCCTCAAAGACTATTTACTACACAACACCACCCCAGATATCTCCCCCACGCTCCTTTGGGAGGCACACAAACCAGTGATCAGAGGCACATGTATCTCAGTTGCATCACACCTTAAGAAAGATAGAACCCGCAAACAACAACAGCTCGAGGCAGACTATCACCAGAGTTTCCTGCAATTTCAATCTTCCCCTACTGAAGCTCACAAACAAAATCTTAACAAAATCAAATTAGAACTTGACATCCCACTAGCTGAGTCAGCTGATAAGGCTATACGCAGCTCAAATCACACACCCTATACCAAAGCCAATAAACCAGATACCTTTTTAGCCTGCGTCTTCGCAGACCAGACCGTGCTCGTGTCCCCATCAGACTCAGATTGACCAAGGATATTGTTACTAGTAACCCGATTAAGGTACTCTCAGAGTTTCGTAAGCAATTGTCGAATCTATATGAGGCAAAAGCTACTTTTCCCTTACGTCAAGCGGAAAAACTTTTCCATAATCTGCCAATCCCTACGCTAACCAATGATGGTCGTGAGTCTATGGAAAGCACGATCACAGTTGAGGAGGTCTTAGCTGCCATTAAGACACTTAAATCCCATAAACGCCCGGGCCCAGATGGCCTCCCCAGCCTCTACTATAAAAAATTTGCAGCTGAACTCGCCCCTCTCCTTGCTAACTCATTCAACGCTTTACTTAAACAACATTCCTTTGGTCGTGACATGTTGACGGCACTTATATCTATGATCCCGAAACCAAACACAGACAATACAGTATGGTCTAATTTCAGACCAATCTCTCTGTTAAACGTTGATATCAAGATCCTGGCCAAAATCTTAGCTTTACGTCTTAACCCGATTATTGGTAGTCTAATACACAAAGACCAAGTCGGTTTTATACCCAAGCGGCAAGCTAGTGATAATGTCAGACGAGTAATCCTACTGCAACATTTAGCCCGATCACATAAAATACCGATGCACCTCCTTTCTCTAGATATAAGAAAAGCTTTCGATATAGTCTCCTGGCCTTACCTTCTTTATATCCTCCAACGATGGGGCTTCGGCCCACACTTTCTTGGTTGGATCAATGCCCTATATAACCACCCACAAGCATATGTACAATATTCAGGATTCCGCTCAGATCCTTTCCCCATCTCTCGTGGAACCAGACAGGGCTGCCCCCTATCTCCCTTGTTATTCGCTCTTGTAATAGAACCCCTGGCAGCCTTGATCAGAGCAAACCCCGATATCCGAGGTCTCGAGATAGCTTCTACCACACATAAATTATGTCTTTTCGCAGACGATGCATTATTGTTTGTCACGTCACCACACACAACCCTACCAAACCTCATGCTTATCTTAGATAAGTTTGCTCTAATCTCCGGGTTAGAAGTTAATCAAACAAAATCAAAGGCCCTCAACGTGTCACTACCACAAACCGATCTCGAACTGCTTCGTCAGAACTACTCCTTTAATTGGTCCACAACTTCCATACCTTATCTGGGAATTAAACTGACCAGTGATCCTCTGAACTTATTCCATTCCAATTACCTCCCAATGCTAACTCGACTCTCTTCTTTATATAATTCCTGGCAGCCCCTGTGTGTTTCCTGGCTTGGACGCATAGCAGCTGTGAAGATGTCCCTACTACCAAAATTGCTGTATCTATATAGGGTACTCCCGATAGCAATCCCCCCTTACTATCATAGGACTATACAAAACCGAGTTTTTAAATACATTTGGGGCCCCACTAAACCTAGAGTGGCTAGACCAGTACTACTCCGCCATAAGCTTAACGGAGGCCTAGGTATACCCAACTTCTTACATTATTATCATGCAGCCCGATTGGCCCAGTCTATATTATATCATTCTAAAACTGAAATCCCGATTTGGGTCAGCCTTGAGGCCATAGATCTGCATCCAATTACAGTATCCAATGTGCTCTGGCTCCCCCCAGCAGCACGCTGCGCTATAACCAACCCAATTACACAAAGTACACTCAAACTTTGGGATAGATTACGAATCTCCTTCAAGTTGATGTCTCCGCACTCCCCACTCTTATCCTTCTTAGGCCACCCACTGTTCTACCCAGCATACACTGAACCAATTTCGTTCCAAACCTGGGCCCAGGCGGGTCTGACTCGTATATGTGACTTACTCAGTGGTAACTCTATAAAATCTTTCCCAGATATACAAACGCAAGCACAACTTTCACCTAGAGAGTGCTTTCGATATCTCCAAATTGTTCATTTTGTCAAAACAAATGTAAAATCAACTTCTGGGCTAGATACCCTTACTGAGTTCGAGAATATGTGCGCTACAGACCCGCACGCACCAGGTATCATCTCTCGCCTTTACACTCACCTTACTACACCACCCACAAGTCTCCCCACCTACACACAACAATGGTCTAAAGACTTAAACATTGACCTAGAAGCAGAAGACTGGTCCTCCATATGGACCAATATGAAAAATTCATCTCAAAATGTTGTTGCCTCAGAAGCAAATTACAAAGTGCTCATGCGATGGTACCTGGTTCCATCCAGAATCGCCAAATTCCTACCTGACTATCCCCAGACCTGTTTCAGGGGTTGCAAAGAAAAAGGAACTCACGTCCACATCTGGTGGACATGTCCATTAGTGCAATGTTTCTAGGCAACGACATTTCAGATGGCTTCTACTCTCCACCAAGTTACACTAGAACCTAACCCAGCTACAGCTCTACTTAACCTTATACCTCAAGACTACACCAGCGCTCAGCGCCGCCTCCTCCTCCATCTCTTTACAGCACCCAAGCAAACGATAGCCAAAGCTTGGAAGACACCAACACTTAATATAATTGAAATGAAAAACAGGATTACCCAGGCAATGATACACAGTAAAATTGAAGCAACAATACTAGATAAAATCCCACAGCACTTCAGAATTTGGCAACCGTGGATAGAACACTTCTTGCCACCAGACATCGATATGAACCTACTGGAACCCTAAATTACTTCTAATAACTAATTATGTTTTTTTTCTTCTTTTTTTTTTTTTTGGGAACTACATCGGTACCCGTGCGCTCCGGCCGCCCCACCACCTCTTCCCAGCTTTCCTTTTCTTTTTCCACTCAGTTCTCCTTCTCTCTATACTCCTCACTCCCTCTTAACTTCCCACTTTACTTACTCCTGATAATATTGGGTGCTATACTCTGTCGCTATTTTTTTTTCTTTGTTAAGTTGGTCTCGACGGTTCTTTCGAGACCGACCTCAGGCTTATTATCACCAGTGTTATAAAGTGATTAAACTAGGGAGTTTAATCCCTTCTAATGTTCGCATGTTCAGTTTTTACAGATCTTGAGCTACTTGACAGAGTATATAATGTTTGTAAGCTCTTATCCTTCTTATGTCATCGTTATTCCAAATTGTTCAAGATGCATACAACGTAATATGTACACAATACCATGTATTGAAAAGCCTGTAACTGATGCTTGTTAATTACCAATAAAAACTACTTGAACAAAAAAAAAATAGTGTGCACAGCAGTAAAAAACACAGAAAAAAAATTAACAACAAAAAAAACATTTGCAGTAACTTCTGCGATAACACAAACCAGTGCGTTATGACTGCAAAAAGCAGCGTTACAACTATGGGGGTCAGGGGAGACATAATCATCCTGACCAGAAAGAACTTCCTAAATCGGACCAATAGGTCCAGGACTCCAACCAAGTTGCAAAAACAGTGTTTCCAGACCGGCGTCTGCTTGGAACCCGGTCTCCTGAGTTGTGGGCTTGAAATAACTTGATTGGAGTGGGGAATCAATCAAATGGGCGCGAGAGGACTTCTGCACGGGGTAAAGACAAACCATGGGTCTCTGTACATGCGGGTATTATGGCTTTCTCCTTTGTCATTGAGGGACCAAAGAAGTCTAACGTTGATTGCGGCGTTCTCTTCTAGGTGATGGTGTGGCCCATATTGCCGATGGGCGTGGGGTGGAAGGCGGTCTTGGGTGATCTGCTGCATCCAGAAGACCAAGCTTCACCAGCAAATCTTTCCCCTCCAGGATCGTGGTAACCGTGTAAGTGGTACCATTATGCGGTACTTGTAGCTTAAAGGAGAATCCCCACCGGTACCTAATCCTGGCTGCTTGGAGTACAGATGTAATCTCTTTCATTCGCCTTCTCTTGTCAAGGGTGGTGGGCGACAGATCAGGATATATCTGGATCATAACCCCATCTAGCTGCATATTCGGTGTGTTACGTGAGGCCCTGAGGATCTCCTCTTTTATCAGGAAATCCTTCAGGTATAACACAATATCCCTGGGAGGCTTATCTGGGGGAGGTGGAGGGCGCAGGGCCCTGTGAATTCTGTCACATGTAAAAGAAGCTGCAGGAGTTTCAGGGAGAAGCGACTGAAACACTTTTTGTATGGCTCCAGGGAGATCAGTCACAGCTTCTGGGACCCCTCTAATTCTCAAGTTGTTCCTCCTGTTCCTATTATCGAGGTCCTCGATGTGGTTTTGCAGGAGCTGTACTGTTTCTGAGAGGGCCTCATGATCTTTTCTCAGGTCTGCATGAGAAAGGGTAAGCTCGTCATGCTTTGTTTCTAGCAGATCTGTTCTAGTACCTAGGGGCGCTATCTCCAGGGACAAGGTGTTTGTGGACTTGTGGAGTTTAGACTGAAATTTCCTGGCTAGCTTGTCATACATGCATGTGAGGCTGTCTTCAAGATCAGCCTTTGTGAGCTGTGGACTGTACTTACTGTCTCCCGTTGAGTGCTCCGGAGAAGAGATTGCAGCCTGTGAGCACGCTGGAACTGTGTCCTGCTGGGCGCATTTTGGGACATCCTTCCCTGCTCCCTCACACGGAGTAAGTAGTTGGTTAGAGATCTTTGGGCCAGTTTGCCTAGGCGGTTCTTTGAGCCCGGCATGCGCTGTGTGTTCCGCCAGGGATGTGGGATCTTTTGGTGATCATTGTGCAGTAAATAGCCCCGGGGAGTCCGCTTTTGTCTCCGGTCCTTGCGGAGCTCTTATCCCCTGCTTCCATCCAGTTTCGCGCCACGCATGCGCCCCCCTATGATATATTTTTTTTAACATTATTGTTTACAATATGCTTTTTTGTCAAAGATTACAGAGATGCATTTTGATATAGTAGACATGGGTGAATTGGAGGACTATGGAAGTTGATGCTTATATTAAATGTATTCAATTTAATTTTTATTATTTTTCTAATAATTATTATTTTTTAAATAACTATTCCCTCTGGTGATCCCCCACATGCTCAGTCCAGAACGCTGCCTGATCTTCTGCTGTCTGGACATGCTTGTTTAGCTATTCTCATGACAGTCTTGCCCCACCTATCCCCTCCCTGATCAACCCTATTGCTGCTGCTGTGATAGTATATATTCTCCCTCACTATGAGGGGTAGGTCAGCCTGAAGAAGGAGACGGGGCCCGGAAACACGGTGCGACCTGCCCCCTCTCCAGCTTGTGTGCTCTGTCTTTCCGTAGTTGGCTAGAGGTATGTGAGAGCCTGTAATGCTGCGGCTCCTTTGTCCATCCACACGGCGGGTCCAGGCTTGTGTCAGCTGTTGCCTTTGGCATCCTCTGATATAGCTGGGTTTCCTTCCCTATATGTTGGTGGCTGACTGGATGTTTTTTTTCTTTGGTCTCCCCTTAGTTCAGATGTGCCAGACAATTTTGAGCATAGGTGTGAAGTTATACTCTATGAACTGAAGCCCTGAGGAAGCGGCCATTGCACTGGAAAACATGTTGGCAAGCGCCATACAACACCCATTTGACATTATGCTGTGACAAGTTTTCATATTCTACCATTTGATGTTTTGTTACACATGTGGTAATTTTATAGATTCAAACAAGGAGGACAACGCTCCAGGCGAGCAGTCACTACAGTCCGAATGCCCTGGGTGCAAAAAACGGCCCACCACCGATGATCAATAGGAAGAAAAGAACGGCTGCACACCACAGGAACGTTCAAATGATTTTATTCCAAAAAAATAGCAATAAACAGCCAACAAAGACAGTGTCCGAACCCAAGAGGTGACGCATGCATTTCACACTGAGCTCAATGCTTCTTCAAACCTTTCACACTGAGCTCAATGCTTTGAAGAAGCATTTTAGCTCAGTGTGAAACGCACACGTCACCTCCTGGGTTTGGACACTCTGTCTTTGTTGGCTGTTTATTGCTATTTTTTGGAGTAAAATTATTGGAACATTCCTGTTGTGTTCAACTGTTCTTTTCTTCCTCCTGGTAATTTTACAGATATAGGGGACTCTTTTCTAGCCCCCTTTATGTACTTGAATATGTACCCTGGATCCAGTCTGGTCTGGCAAAAGATGCAGCCTCTTGTGGTACCACAGCCTGGGGACACGTCATCTGCTGCTTTCCGGATCTCTGGGACTTCTGGACCAGACTGCGCTTCCTTACATATGGACTCCTCAGGCCACCAATTTTGATGTTCAAGAATTGATGTCTGCCCTGGGGGTCAAAGGCTTCGCTAATTTCTGCTGTTTATCCAGCATTGCCTCCCTCTTTGTTTGGTTCTGAGCCCTTAATAAAGGAATTTTGGTTTGAATTATACTTGCCTATGTGTGTTTTACTTCAAAAAGGACAGTTTGTTTGTGAGGATTCAGGTACATTTCAAAAATACAATGTGAAATTAACAAGGGACACCAACACCAAACAATCTCTTTGAGATTAAATAATACAAGATAATAATGGTGTTGTGGTAACTTGAGACACAAAACACACACAAAAATATTCTGGAGTAAAACTAAAAATAACAAAGATCAGCCTTTGAAAAAATACAAACATAAAATCGAAAAAAAAATGGCTTTAAATAAATAAAAAAAAAACATAGTTATGTCAGATGTGACAAATAACAATATATTCAGGTAATCCCAATAAAAAAAAAAGAAATAAGTTTGTGAGAAGTGTGTGTGAATATGAGCAGCAAAACTACTTAATTCTTCTCACATTATAAAGAAGAAGAGAGTGCGCTGTATTAAACCATTTTTAACATTGCAGCGTGACGAAAGTGCTGTATCCATTGCGAACGCTAATTTTACCAGACCGAGCTGTTCCGTGTCGGAATTTCTTCTGAGCATGCGTGGCACTTTGTGCGTCGGAACAGGCCACACACGGTCGGAATTGACGCAATTGGATTTCGTTGTCGGAAAATTTTATAGCCTGCTCTCAAACTTTGTGTGTCGGAAAATCCGATGGAAAATGTCCGATGGAGCCCACACACGGTCGGAATTTCCGACAACATGCTCCGATCGGACATTTTCCATTGGAAAATCCAACCGTGTGTACGGGGCATTAGAGTTGCTATTGTATTATTGTAACATGTCCTATATAATTACTATGGTTTTAGTTTTGCTACCATAAAATTTTTATTGCTGCTCTTGCAGGTTTAGTTGGCAATATTCCACTTGAATTCTTACTCTTGACATCTAGTGTTCACTGAATGAAAACTGGGAAGATTTTAAAATAATGAACTTTACGTTTTACTAAAACCTCAGAACAGCATGTTTAGATTCTCAGGTAAACTGCTGAAATAAATTGTGTATGTGTATGTTATAATGAGAGTGTGTTTGTGTATAAAGAAATATACAGAAGAATGTTTAAATATTATTAAAAATAGTCATTGTAAAACTGAATTATAGCAATTACCAAAGGGAGTTTGGAAAAAGGGGAACTAGTGTTTATTTTAATCATTTTCATTGGTATATAATTACGTCTCAGTTTTTTAAGATAGACACACATGAAATGCGGTATATTTGACACCCTGTTGTTGATTTTATAAAGGCAACTAGGATGTTCCTTTTGCAAGGGAATGTACCCTAGAGCTTAGTGAATGCGATAAAGTTTCACTTTGAAATCACATACAATGAAATAAAAATAAAAAAAGTATTTTTGCTTGAACATTATTGGATGGTGAAAGTCAGCAGAGCTTCAACTCTGGAGCAAATTCCCTTACAAAGTGCAACTACCCTTTCAAAGTGAACAGTCTATTTGTCTTTAGTAAATTACCCAATTGTGCGGACAAGCCCTAAGTATTCTCTTAGCGCACAGCTCTTTCACCCACTATCAAGCTTCCGCAGCAGAGAGAGTAATAGAGAGAGAGTCCTAAGCATCAGTTAGCTGAAATATAAAATAGACACCATCCACAATTCTGCCTCCATTGTCCTGTTGAAGCTATGGTTGTGCATTGGTACATTACAATAGTCTATCTGGACTAGTACAGAATAATGGACAAGTAGCACTACAATGATTGAAAAAAATAGTTTGTACTGAGGTATTGTCTGCTTTCATTCAAAACCTACCCACAAAGTCTAGCTGGGCATACAATGAAAAATGTAATTGTAGATGGTTAGCTTCATGGCTTCACACTAACTTTTGTTGAGAAAAAAAACACTCCCCTCTGGGTGATCTATGTTTACTTTTGTTGAGAAAAAAAACACTCCCCTCAGGGTGATCTATGTACATTGCATGGATTTTAACAAACTTTGTTGCAGATTCATACCTTTTGTTATTCTGAAGAAATCACTGGTTGATCCTCTGTGTCCCTGTGCTCAGTAAGTTCAATAGCAGTGGTTTCAAAATTATCAACCAGCTGCTGCAGCTTTTGGGCTCTAATAAGGAAAACTGCTGGGTCTGCATCCCTTTAGACATGATTTCCTATTGGGAGTATCTTACCAAAAATGACATATTTGTTGCAGGGGATGGCAAAAATCTGACTTGTATTTTAGTGCAGACTTCTGGGAAAATCAGTGACCCAATCACACAAGCAGGAAATTATGTTTCTGGGAGGCATTTTGAACACATTCTGTGTACAGAACACCTCCAGGTAACCATATTGCATTGCATGTTACAGAAAATTGCAGCGGCTGCAGATTGAAAAGGAAAGGTAATTTTTAATAACATTCAATCACAATATGACTTGTGTCGCAATTGTATATGCTAGATTTTTTTTTTTTGTTTGCTATTTTTTTTCCCCTTTAAGCTTAGCAAAACTTTGTAACCAGGAGTCTTAATTAGAATCAACCAAGAGGTTAGTATGAATTATGTCTTACCATTCCCATGGATCTTGTTGTGAACCTTGGTATTCATAGTGTACTGCTGTAAGCTAACAGAATAAATAAGCTCAGAAAAAGCATTGGCTGCTCTATTGTCATTATAGAGATAATTCACAAAGGGTGTATAAAGGGCAATTATGAATGAGATTCAAAAGCTGATAGAGATCTATCAAAATTTGTCTGATATAGTAATGTATTAGCCCACATTCATATTAAAGAGCAATACCACACAAGAGCAAGCATAGAGTAAGCTAAAAAAAAATCTATCCTGTAAACCGTTTAGCTGTACTAACCTCTGAACATTCCTTGGCGTTTTGTATATACCTTTTGCAGGATAATCACCTACTCCTTTATGATTATATCTCCTTAAAGCGGGGTTCCACCCAAATTTTGAACAATATCTGTATGTATTCTCTTCCTTGCCTAGATGCTGACATGCCATTTAAAAAAATTTAAATCGCCGTAATTACCTTTTATTTTTCTATTCCTCTTTGCACTTCCTGGTTCTCCTCCCGTAGGAGTAGGCATGTTTCTAGCCTCTCCCAGACTCCTGGGACCTAGTCTCAGGCTTCCCAAGATGCCACTGAGCATGTGCAGGAACAAGCGGTGAATGCTGGGAGCACAGCATTCACCACATCCAGGAAATAAATGCTTGTGGGCTTCAAATGCCCACAATGAAGATGGAAACCGCCTGCAGTGAATAATAAAAGTTATTCTTTCCGACGAAATCTGACACAGGCAGACATATTGCACACAATATGTGAGTATGTAATGCTGAGAAGAAAAGTTTGTGAATGAACTCAAAAAAAAAAAAAATGATAGATAGGTGGACCCCCGCTTTAAGTCTTTGCTCTCTTCCTACACCATCAATCGCATTAAAACTTTCAAGGCCGGTTTAAAACCAATTGGTGGCTGTAAAGAACATACTGCTGGCATTTTTTACATGGGAATATCTGTGCCTGAGAGACCGCAAACTGGATGTACCAGGATCATCAAACAGTGGGATTGAATTACTAAAACTGGAGAAACTGCAAAATCTAACTTCAGCTTGTTCACGCTACAATTTTAGTAAATCTATAAAATAACCATAGAGAAATATATAATAGCTAAATCACAAAGGAAGCACAGAAAATGTCCAATAAAAGTGTCCAAATATGAAGAAATGAATCCACCAGGAATGTGATGATCACAGCAAACAAATGTGACTGATACTGGAACCCTTCACCCTAAACCGAATGGCCTCTCACCTGGTCCCAAAGATCAAACAGGCAATCTCATGAAAGTCAGCAGATAGCAAGGATCTTTAAGGCAAGGGACTCCAGTCAAGGTTGCACGTTCTTTCTCTAACTTCATTCAGTAATATAAACTTTCCTTATTAATCTGCAGCTGCTGTCATTGGAAAATTCAATGTGATATGGCAATCTGGAGGCCTCCTGTACACGGTGGCTGTTGTAATTAAAGGTGAAAACATCCATTCAGTCCAGGCTTCAGTCTCATATAATGTGATTCAGAGGTGCGGTGTCTCCATTAAATGACTTTAAAACCCAATCTACCTTAGCAGAGATTTAAAAACATCCAGAGTTGTCACTGCAGATTAATAAGGAAAGTTTATATTACTGAATGAAGTTAGAGAAAGAACGTGCAACCTTGACTGGAGTCCCTTGCCTTAAAGATCCTTGCTATCTGCTGACTTTCATGAGATTGCCTGTTTGATCTTTGGGACCAGGTGAGAGGCCATTCGGTTTATGGTGAAGGGTTCCAGTATCAGTCACATTTGTTTGCTGTGATCATCACATTCCTGGTGGATTCATTTCTTCATATTTGGACACTTTTATTGGACATTTTCTGTGCTTCCTTTGTGATTTAGCTATTATATATTTCTCTATGGTTATTTTATTGATTTAGCGCTGCACCTTTCTATTAATTTGTTTGGAGGGATTTGATCGTTTGACCCTGGTGTTCAGCTGCTTTAGTTATTCTTGTGTCATATGTGCGCTGATATACTTTTTTACATTTTAATTTTAGTAAATCAACTGCAGTGTGTGCTACAGGACAACAAACAAAAGGCACTAGGGTAGACTAGTTCAGTTGAGCAATGCCTGAATTGAAAACAGGCATTTAGGCTGTGATCTTAGCATGCATCCTGAGGTTACAGAAAATTATTCTAATATGTACCTTCATTTTTGATTATTTTAGGAGGGGTTGGGGGAGCTGCTCTTTTTACACTGTTGTTTCTTATGCAATGTCTACATATTGCTCTCACAAATCCCAAGCTTCACTGGTTTAATACTCCTATGTCTATATTCTTACTTTTTTTTCCTGCGGTCTCTTTTTTTTCTGTGGTCTAAAGCATATTTCCACTTTTACAGTCAAATTTGAGACCGCACTATATGTTATATGTTCCTATTCACACAGCTTGCCTAAAACATACTTAAAATATTATAGATATTTAAAATATCTCTTACCTTTTATATGTTCTCAGGAGGGGGTGTCATGGCTGACTTCAAGGTTTTTTTGGACAATATTGTCCATGTTAACAAACGATGCAAGAAGACCAGCCTTTAAACTTTTAACGCTTTGTCAGGACAGACTGTTAGCATCTAGTTACAACTGATAATAAAGATCTGCCTGTCTAGTACAGGCAGGGTTAAGTATGGCAAACACAGCTGCCAAGCCCCCTCATAATCATTGACACATTATTAGTCTTCTTTCTTGCTGGAATAAGAGCATCTTAAAAAGGTGCTCATCATTTTTTTTTACGTTATGTGAATTAAAACATGTAAGAAATGAAAGTAGGTGTTTTCCCACTTTGGCTACAAAACTGGAAATACACTTTAAGTCAGGTGCTCTTATGTTAACCTTACAATCGCATGCTGAAGTTTTGTTTGCACAATGAAGATAGTATTGTAGCATACATGGGAAAGAAAACTAAATATGTAAATTACAGTGGGGCAAAAAAATATTTAGTCAGCCATCAATTGTGCAAGTTCTCCCACTTAAAAAGATGAGAGAGACCTGTAATTGTCATCATTGGTATACCTCAACTATGAGAGACAAAATGTGGAAACAAATCAAAAAATCCCAGAACCACACGGGGGACCTAGTGAATGACCTGCAGAGAGCTGGGACCAACGTAACAAAGGCTACCATCAATAACACACTACACCGCCAGGGACTCAGATCCTGCAGTGCCAGACGTGTCCCCCTGCTTAAGCCAGTACATGTCCGGGCCCGTCTGAGGCTTGCTAGAGAGCATTTGGATGATCCAGAAGAGGATTGGGAGAATGTCATATGAGCAGATGAAACCAAAGTAGAACTGTTTGGTAGAGTTGCAACCAAAGAACACCATACCTACTGTGAAGCATGGGGATGGCAACATCATGCTTTGGGGCTGTTTCTCTGCAAAGGGATAGAATGAATGGGGCCATGTATCGTGAGATTTTGACTGCAAACCTCCTCCCATCAGCAAGGGCATTGAAGATGAAACGTGGCCGGGTCTTTCAGCATGACAATGATCCCAAACACACCCCGGGCAATGAAGGAGTGGCTTCGTAAGAAGCATTTCAAGGTCCTGGAGTGGCCTAGCCAGTCTCCAGATCTCAACCCCATAGAAAACCTTTGGAGGGAGTTGAAAGTCCGTGTTGCCCAGCGACAGCCCCAAAACATCACTGCTCTAGAGGAGATCTGCATGGAGTGTTGTGGAAAATTTTATATTAATGTGTTGTCATAAGTCTCCCAGTGTCTGATCAACCACAGCCCGCTCTAATAGCTGACTGGGGCAGATCGACACTGGCTGAGACCTGTTAGGTAGTGGAAAACTTCCTGGTGTTTGGAGAGAGGTGTTTGCAGAGAAAAGACATGTCCGCCAGCAAAAGGGCCCCTGTGCAATGCACAGAACGATCGTCTGGTGGGGATGCATTCACTCTGCAAAGACATTATCGGTTTAGAGGTGTTTTGCTCTTGTCACCCCTGGTATGCCTGATCAACATGTTTGGGGTGCCATGACGTACACCTGCAGATAATCTCCCATGCACAAGGAACTTTAGTCATCGTCATTTAGTATATTATATCATGTCCTGTAGTCATTGTTCATTGGTTGTTTTGTGTTCTGTTGTTAAATCCTTATATGGTCACTCACATCCTGTGAGGTCATATCCGGTGAGGCTGAGGGAGCGATTGGCTGTTGAGGCCAGGGCTTCCTGTTTGTGATTGCTTTTGTGGTCTTTTGAATAAAGGAGGCAGACAGAGCTGTAAGGCCAGTCTTGCTGAGATGAGAATGTAAGAAGGATGTGTTGTGATTCTATTTGTAAGCATGAGGCACACACCAGAGGATGAGATACACCAGAGGAGAGACATATGATCAAAAGGTGAGATGGTATTATATCATTAGACGAAATTGTTATTATGATTAGAAACAGGAGATTTGGCTGTGTGCTCTGTGTGCAGCCAAATTTTGCTAACAACATGGCGAGCCAGAACGTAGGAGTGAACAGAACCTCCTTCAGAATCGGATCATTAAGATGTGCTGGGGAGGGTCTGCTTCGCAAAAAGAACAAATTTTTCGTCTTTTGAAATAATGCTGGAAGTTTGATCGTATGCCTGGTGTGTGCCTCTGTGTGTGTGCCTGTGTGTGTGTGTGTGTGTGTGTGTGTGATTTGTATCTCAAATCTTTGTGTAAGGAGACTGTGTGTGTGTGTGACTGATGCTGTGTAACAAGTTTGTAATGCATATGAGAAATAGAAATGTATGAATTGATATTATTTGCAGCCTGCAATGTGTGTGTGTGTGGCTGAGTAGTTTTGTAAGTAGCTGAACCTGTTTGTAAAGATGCCATGAGTTTAATGAAGGGGCAGGCATTGTTGTTTTTGTATTGAAAGGGGCTACGCCCTGGGGGAAGGGAACTATAATGTTCTGAACAGACATGCAAGCATTCACTGTCTGTATCTCTCATTCCTGTGAAAACTGATGTGAACTGAGTTTGAGTGTATGTTTCAGCCGTGTAATTGTGGGTTATGTGGCTTGGTTGTTTCATTGGATAGCATGTGTTCCTAAGTTGTGTCTTTTTGTAACTTTAACACTTTTAAATGTTTATCTAAGGGTTCATTTAGTATCTCAAATGTGTAATTTTGTGGGGAGAAATTTTTGGTTTTGGCAGGAAAATGGTTTTTGTCTGCTACTTCCTTTTGTTCTCTTGTTGTTGTTGTTGTCTACCATGTGACTACGGTCGGCCATTTTCTTTTCCTTTGTGTGTGAACTTTGAAATGTTTATCCATCTTGGTTAGTTTTGGCGGGAAAATGCGCCATTTTGTTGTGGTCTGGCTTTTGTTGTGGTCACCATGTGCATCGGCGGCCATTTTGAAGACCTATGAGACTTCCTATAGGGGAAGCTCCATTGTGTATTCCTTTGTGTGTGCAAAGCCATGTGCTTTAAGCTACAATCTGGCTTCTAGGCACCATTTTGTGAATTCTATTTTTGTACTGTTTACATACTTTTCAAGGAAACTATTGCGTTTTCTGTATTGAATATTGGTTTTAAGTTCAAATGCCTGTCGCATATCCAAGTGCCCATGCATTGTTAGGACATCACAATAGGAGCTGTTTACACCCTGTGGGGGTCTCTGGTTTCTAGGTAATAACATGGGGGGAGTTCTAACTCTGAGTCAAATATTGTGCTGTATTTGGGACAAGAGTGTATTGTTTAAGATGTTTTATGTAACTTTGTGTCTTGTCATTTGTTAATGTCAGCCATTTTCTGTAGTCCTGGTTTCATTCACCATTTTGCCATGGACCAATTTTCGATTGCTGCAACTGCCTTTTTGTTTCTGCTGATTTTAGTCTCCAGCGAAATATCTCTGGTTTTGTACTGAATTCCATTTCCAGTAGAATCATTTAGGTTTTTATACCAGTTGTTTTAAAGAAGTTTATGTTTCTAGTGAAGAAATCTAAATTTTGGCGGGATCAACAACTAAATTTCATGTGTTAATGGCGCCATTTTGTTTGTGGCTGCAGTGGAAGGGAAAAGAACTCCTTCAGCCGTCTTTTTGCAGGAGTTTCAGTTTTTGGCTTTTGTTACACTGTTGTGTGGCATTTCTGTCTCAAAACTTGTGGTTTGACTTCCCAGGGGATATGTGACTCAAGGGGAATTTCCTCCCATTTGCAATATGGGGGCTTATTCCACCCACTCCTGTACAAAAGTTTTTATTTGTTGATGTTAGCCATAGAATTTTCTAATGTCTTGATAGACGAAATATGAAGCTATTTGAGGCTTCCCCTCCCCCTCCCTCTTCCTACTCAGGTGTGCAACATGAAGTTGGTGGGAGGGGCTTGGGGTCTTTTGACTTGTGTTTGGAAGGACAAAATCATTTTTATTTTTAAATTATATTAAGGTTTATACTGTAATACAGTTTTGGGTAGAGAGCAAACAGGAGGCATCCAAGTTATTGTTGTAATATCTAGGTACAGAGAGAAGCCATAAGATTGTTTTGAATAGCGGAGGATTTCATGGTGCTTTGTAGTTTGTCTGACAACACATTTATAGGGCTGCCGATAACTGGTTGTAGAGCATGTAAATGTGAGGATTAGTACGCTAGCACACCGGGAGGCCATGTAAAATAATCGGAGAACGCCGGGTGCCAGTACTGTAAAAATAGTCACTAAGCAGTACTGATCCGAAAACTAGTGCGAGGGTGCCCTGGATGCAGGGACCGTCATAAGCGATTCGAATCATCATGGGTAATGTTGGTCCATGCGTTGGAGGAAAAAAATGAGGCTCCACACCAGTCAGACAGCTGCACTTCACATGAGATCTGGTTTGGGGCTCCGGACATGAGACCCCTTAAAGATTGGCAGATATGGTCAGAGGGTACAGTAAGGTGTATTCCTTTGGAAGGTACTTTGATGTCTGGAGGTACGAGACCCCAGAATAAAAATACCTTGGAAGTAGTTCAGCTGTGGCTTCAGAAATCTGTAATGTTGAGTGAGTTGATGGATGCGTAGTACACATTTGTGTGATTAAAAATACGCAGGCCTGTTTTTGAACTTTGTGTGACTGGTTCATGCAAAGATTTCGAAATGCTCTTGTGCTTTTCAAATTGTATTCTTTTTCTATCGCTAAAAGAGTGAAGGCAGCATTCCATCTGGTCGTTTTTATTTTTTCATTTTTCGTTTTTGGGAACTATGAAATATCTCCCCCACATTTGTATCTAAATGTTTTTCTTTGTCTCATTGTTTGTATGTGGTAACAAGATGTTTGAACCTCCCGTGACAGCCCTCTTGCGTGTCGCGGCTGTCAGTGACAATTTACCAATGTACATGAATGTTGTATTGTTTATCATTCTTTGAAGGATAGAGTAATAACTTTTGTTTATAAGTATCTTTTCAGGTCCAGTTTCTGGAAGTGTGTGTACAGGTGTATAAGAAGGTAAAAGTATCATAGGCTATTTCACTGTTTTATTCTGCACCATTCTAAACCCTGCATGTCTTCCTCCAGGTTGTAATGAGGAGGGAAGAAAAGGGGGGTTGAGAGTGGTAAAAATAACACATTTTCAAACCAACAATACTAACTGCGAAGGTCAACCAAAAACAGAATTGTACTTTCCTCATTAGCTGTCACCTACATTCTCAACTGATGGGGTGGGTGCAATCACTGTAACATGAACTTCAAAAGGTCCACCACAGGGTTCACGAGTCCATCCTGGACCCTGGCACAATAACCAGTTTACATTCTTTCCAACCAGGTGACTGGGTCATTGTAAAGAAGCTTGAGGGATGAGACCACGCCAGCCACTGCAAGAAGCTGATCAACCAACAAAACATTTCTAGAGGGTAAAATTAATTATAATTTTAACAATAGCTCTGGATCTTGCCAGCTTTGGTATCGGGATAACTAGGTAGCCCACAAGTGTGCTTCAACTGAAGTTTAGTATTAATGCGGATCTACAGCTTATAAGGTAATTTCCCGTAAGGCAAGAGGTTCATGTGTGCTGGTGAAACTCGTCCCAGCATCTTATGTCGCGGCCGATCGTGAGGATCTGATGGCGCGAGAGAAGGTAAGAATGGCAGGGACAGCAGGAAGGGAATTGCTTGTACACAGTGTGGGCTTGAGCTTATGAAACCCTTGAACAATTTCTCATCCATAGAGGATGGGATGTTTCATGTAACTGTTGAAGCTACAAGGAAGTTCCCACAGTCCAAGGGGGGTTTCTGGGAATTCATAAGTAAAAATTGTTATATCTGGATCGGGGATACTAGTGACAAAGTTCAGGCCCATATGGATAAGGTTTAGATCCCTACAAGGCAAAGCCAGAGCTATAGCTAGTGAAGGTTGGAATCCTTTTTAAGGGTTGGGAATCGTTGGAGATTTAATTTTTATCTTGCAGCGGATCATAGTGAAGGAAGTAGGGGTATATATACTCATGTTGTTTTTGTTTCTATTCCTTCTATATGCCATGATGAGGTGCTCCTGTTGCCTGATTGGACGCGTGACCAGAGCCTGAGCAGATGACCACATCTTCCCTGATGAGACGCCCCGAAGTCCGACCCACGTACAAGACACAGAGGATCCCAGACCGACCTGCAACTACTACAGCTCACCACGTCATCTCCAACAGAGTCTACATGTCAAGCCGTGTTTTACTTTTTATGGACTAAGAAGAAGATCAGGATTCATCGAGGGACACATGGGATCATATGACAAGAGGAGGGACTGTTGTGGAAAATTTTATATTAATGTGTTGTCATAAGTCTCCCAGTGTCTGATCAACCACAGCCCGCTCTAATAGCTGACTGGGGCAGATCGACGCTGGCTGAGACCTGTTAGGTAGTGGAAAACTTCCTGGTGTTTGGAGAGAGGTGTTTGCGGAGAAAAGACATGTCCGCCAGCAAAAGGGCCCCTGTGCAATGCACAGAACGATCGTCTGGTGGGGATGCGTTCACTCTGCAAAGACATTATTGTTTTAGAGGTGTTTTGCTCTTGTCACCCCTGGTATGCCTGATTAACATGTTTGGGGTGCCATGACGTACACCTGCAGATAATCTCCTATGCACAAGGAACTTTAGTCATCGTCATTTAGTATATTGTATCATGTCCTGTAGTCATTGTTCATTGGTTGTTTTGTGTTCTGTTGTTAAATCCTTATATGGTCACTCACATCCTGTGAGGTCATATCCAGTGAGGCTGAGGGAGCGATTGGCTGTTGGGGCCAGGGCTTCCTGTTTGTGATTGCTTTTGTGGTCTTTTGAATAAAGGAGGCAGACAGAGCTGTAAGGCCAGTCTTGCTGAGATGAGAATGTAAGAAGGATGTGTTGTGATTCTATTTGTAAGCATGAGGCACACACCAGAGGATGAGATACACCAGATGAGAGACATATGATCAAAAGGTGAGATGGTATTATATCATTAGACGAAATTAGAAACAGGAGATTTGGCTGTGTGCTCTGTGTGCAGCCAAATTTTGCTAACAGGAGCAATGGGCCAACATACCAGCAACAGTGTGTGACAACCTTGTGAAGACTTACAGAAAACATTTGACCTCTGTCATTGCCAATAAAGGATATATAACAAAGTATTGAGATGAACTTTTGATATTGACCAAATACTTATTTTCCACCATAATTTGCAAATAAATTCTTTTAAAATTCAGACAATGCGATTGTCTGGATTTGTTTCCACATTTTGTCTCTCATAGTTGAGGTATACCTATGATGACAATTACAGGCCTCTCTCATCTTTTTAAGTGGGAGAATTTGCACAATTGGTGGCTGACTAAATACTTTTTTGCCCCACTGTATGTTACCATGTCCAGTTGTACATGTCACTCATTATTTGATGTTATCTAAGTATTACTACTTTAGCTCAAAGTGAGGGGTTAAAAACAAGCTCATGGCTGCAGTAGCTCGATGTGTATGTTTTCTTCAAAAGTAAAAGTGACCTGGGTGGCTATATAGCTGCCTAATTACTTTTATAGTATGAACGGTGTGGTCCCCCCTGCCACTACCCCTCTTTCATGGTTACCCGGCTTTCCCAATCACCCCAGGAGCCAGGGACTACATCAAAGGTTTTCAGGATGGTGAGCTGCAGGAGCATGAGTAAAATCTGTTTCTCTGCAGTTAATGAAGCCAGAAATTCTCAGTGCTAAGCATTTCCAGTTTCAGCACTGTCATTGCCTGGCTTCTTCAGCCATAGAAGTAACTAATCAAGTACAATCTGTGCATAAATAGCAGCTTTGAGGGTGGGAGAAACACTGGGGGTCTAATTCCCTGATATGTCCATAAAAAGTACCTGCTACCACCCCAATGCTATGACATGGGGCTTGTTAACCCCTTTGTGATAAATGTACCAAATAATTCTGTGCTGCCCTAAAAACACAAACAAGCAGCTAACACGGCCAACAGGATATATGCCAAATAGAAAGAAAACAAAATAAAAAAGTTTAAGATGTCCAATGTGAAGGCAAAAATGAAGCAACAGTTCTAGGTGTAAAATGAGGGGAAGATCCTCCATATATCTATTGATCCTAGTAATAGGGTGTTAAATCCTCGGAAGTTATATGACTTCATCCAAGGAACACATCAATAGGTGTATAACATCTGGAGTGAAGACAGACACACCACCACCAACAATGAAGAGGCTTACCGGATCTAATGGACCCAAAGGGGCATACGCCAAGTTGGGTCAGACCAAGCTTAGGTGGTAAGTGGCTGTAGGTGATCCAGAAAGATGGTGATCTTGGGATGAACCGTGGGCTGATATGTCCCTCAGAATGATGTTAGGAACCAAGTGGCGGTGATGACAAATAGGGAGGAAGAAGGAAAGGCCACATAGTGTAAATCCATAAACAAATATAAAATGTATTAAAAAATAAGAAATACACTCACATGTAAATCTTTTAAAACCAGCGCTGTGAAAATATGGCGGCAGTGGGTCCTACCCGACACGTTTCATCCTCTTGGACGTAGTCTGGGGGTTCCCCCACTGCAGCCAACAAAGTATATATAGGGGATATGGCAATACTGATGAGAAACAGCTCCACGAGTGCATAATTGCTACTTCCCGTATTCGGGCAAGATGGCCGCCCGGCGTGCGTTCCACGCCTCACATTGGAATCCAATGTGGATACCGGAAGTGTAACCAATGGGGTCAAATAATGTGCAGATTAAATTTGTCAAAATAATCATATTTAAAAATTAAACATATTTGCAAATTAAGTATAAGCAATATCCAGTCTTCAATTATGTGACAATATAGGGAATGTGTAAAAACGAGTGCATGGAGGGTGCGCGCCATCTCCAAGGTTAGTTGCCGATATGTCGCCTGTTGATAGACGGTAATGTGCGCGCGCACCATGATCGGACAAGTGCTACTGCGCCTGCGCATCATGCGCCTGCGCAGTAGATGGAAGGGCATAGAATGTATCATCCTTCCTTCACTACTCAGGAGGCGGCCATCTATTTTTACTGAGAAGACGGCAGCGTCTTTACCAAGTGACGTAGCTCGTATATAAACTAGCATAGTGTCATGCAAATAGTGTGGAAGTACGTGCAGTGGCCCCAAATAGACAAAACAATGGGGGCCAGCACTGTGCATACATTCCCAGTATGTATATATTAAACATACTAGTGTGGAACTGTGAAAAACCAAATGGTATGTGTGTTTAAATCACAAACCATTTGGGTGATATATATGTATGCTATGTGAAAAATATTGTATATAATAAACTTTGAATGGAATAACAATTGATGTGATCCGTTGTCATTCATTCAAGAGAAAAACAAAGAATGTACACAGAATTATGTGAATGATAATGATGCATCAAAAACAATATATGACAGTACGTGTTATATCCAAAAACGTGCAGTAACTCTGTGCAAAAAATTATATGGGGAAAAAGAAAAAAAAAAAAAAAAAATTTTAATGGATGAAATTCCCCATGTGGAGATCCATAACGGAAAAATGGTATGGTAGTAATCATACTCATCTATGATAGTATATGGATGCACAATTGTGGAGTGGGTTCCCATGGTGATGCACAAATACATAGTCATCTGATACATGTATGTTGCATTAAACACAGGAACATATACATACATGTGTAAGTGACAAAATGAATGCATGAATGTAGAAAATGAACTGTGTAAAGGTAAAATATGACTTATAAAATGTAAAAAAGGAGAGAGCAGCAAAAAATAAACAAAATGAAACCTCGGCGTCAAGCTCTATTAATAAAGGCATTGACGTCCAGTTCCACATTAATACCCAAAGGAAAAAATGTACGGAGCTCATGGATCCAGAAGGTCTCTAAACGGCACACACCCCTGGTCATGGCACCACCCCTCCAGGGGGGAACATATCTGTCTATCACCACGAATTGTGTCCCCTCAATAACACGGTTGTGGTGTAGCTTGTAGTGTCGGGGGACACTACATGTTTAGTGTCCCCGCTCTTAATAAGAGCGATGTGTTCAGCTACTCTTACAGCAAAGGAGCGGATGGTACGGCCTACATACTGTTTCCCACAATGACATGTAATCAGGTACACAATATAGCTGGTGGTACAAGTGCAAAACTGTTTGATGCAGTATCGTTCTTGGGTAACCGAAGACATGAAGGACACAGTTTTTCTTCCAATGCCAGAATTGTACTGGCACACTGTGCACTGTGCAGGATTCTACTCGTGTAGAAAATGCACAGCGTGCATATATAATTTTTTGCACAGAGTTACTGCACGTTTTTGGATATAACACGTACTGTCATATATTGTTTTTGATGCATCATTATCATTCACATAATTCTGTGTACATTCTTTGTTTTTCTCTTGAATGAATGACAACGGATCACATCAATTGTTATTCCATTCAAAGTTTATTATATACAATTTTTTTTCACATAGCATACATATATGTCACCCAAATGGTTTGTGATTTAAACACACATACCATTTGGTTTTTCACAGTTCCACACTAGTATGTTTAATATATACATACTGGGAACGTATGCACAGTGTTGGCCCCCATTGTTTTGTCTATTTGGGGCCACTGCACTTACTTCCACACTATTTGCATGACACTATGCTAGTTTATATACGAGCTACATCACTTGGTAAAGACGCTGCCATCTTCTCAGTAAAAATAGATGACCGCCTCCTGAGTAGTGAAGGAAGGATGATACATTCTATGCCCTTCCATCTACTGTGCACGCGTATGATGCGCAGGCGCAGTAGCACCTGTCCGATCATGGTGCGCGCGCACATTACCGTCTATCAACAGGCGACATATCGGCAACTAACCTTGGAGACGGCGCGCGCTCTCCATGCACTCGTTTTTACACATTCCCTATATTGTCACATAATTGAAGACTGGATATTGCTTATACTTAATTTGCAAATATGTTTAATTTTTAAATATGATTATTTTGACAAATTTAATCTGCACATTATTTGACCCCATTGGTTACACTTCTGGTATCCACACTGGATTCCAATATGAGGCGTGGAATGCACGCCGTGCGGCCATCTTGCCCGAATACCGGAAGTAGCAATTATGCACTCGTGGAGCTGTTTCTTATCAGTATTGCCATATCCCCTATATATACTTTGTTGGCTGCAGTGGGGGAACCCCCCAGATATGTCTTAGAGGACGAAACACGTCGGGTAGGACCCCACTGCCACCATATTTTCACAGCGCTGGTTTTAAAAGATTTACTTGTGAGTGTATTTCTTATTTTTTAATAAATTTTATATTTGTTTATGGATTTACACTATGTGGCCTTTCCTTCTTCCTCCCTATTTGTCATCACCGCCACTTGGTTCCTAACATTATTCTGAGGGACATATCAGCCCACGGTTCATCCCACGATCACCATCTTTCTGGATCACCTACAGCCACTTACCACCTAAGCTTGGTCTGACCCAACTTGGCGTATGCCCCTTTGGGTCCATTAGATCCGGTAAGCCTCTTCATTGTTGGTGGTGGTGTGTCTGTCTTCACTCCAGATGTTATACACCTATTGATGTGCTCCTTGGATGAAGTCATATAACTTCCGAGGATTTTACATCCTATTACTAGGATCAATAGATATATGGAGGATCTTCCCCTCATTTTACACCTAGAACTGTTGGTTCATTTTTGCCTTCACATTGGACATCTTAAACTTTTTTAGCGCTACACTTATTTTGTTTTCTAACCCCTTTGTGATAGCAAAAAAGTTAATGGCTAAGTTCACCTGTAACTAAAAAAATATTAAATGTACATATTTTTGCAGGTATTTTTTTATTTTTTTTACAGAGGAGCCTGCAAAGCATTGCACCCACAATCAGTGGGTCACGGATTGTGGAATATACAGCCTCTCCTAGCCGACACTGGACCTGCTGCTGTCTGCACACCACCTCTTCAACACCCAGAGCCTCTCCCAGTGCATGCAGGATGGTATACAGAGCTGCCTGCCCAAAGTCTAAAGCTAAAACCATCTGGGATGTGCTCGCACGGGCCTCTTCCAAAATGGTGGCAGCATCAATCACTCAACCCTGTTCCCGGGGCCAGCTAAACAGCAGCAGTCTATCTCTGTTGCAGACAGTGAGTCTGATATAGACCTGGGGATTACCCCCTCTCCCCCATGCAGACTCAGCACCCCCAGACCTACTCAGGCAGTTTGAGCAGATGCTTGCTAAAGCATAGGAATGGGCTAAACACCCCCCCCCCAGGTTCGGTTTGCACCAGAACACAGGCAAAAAGTTCTAGCGAACATGCAAACCCTATTAAAGTCTATGGGACACAAACATGAAAACTCAAAGTCCTAATTTTAAAGGCTTATATGCAAGTTATTGCCATAAACAGTGTATGAGGACCCGGGGGCTGCTGTAGGGGACAGTTATTAATTAAAAATAAGTTTTTCAAACCATTGTTTTTTTCAGGAGCAGTGATTTTAATAATGCTTAAAGTGAAATAATAAAAATGAAATATTCCTTTAAATATCGTGCCTGGGGGTCCCCTTAGTCTGCCTGTAAATTGGCACATCCATGCAATGTGTAGAACAGTGCTGCAGCAATAATGACATTTCTAAAGGAAAAAATGTCATTTAAACTTGCTCGCAGCTGTAATGTATTGCTGGCTCCCTTCAATATAGATGAAAAATCAATGAAAAAAACTGTGTGAGGTCCCCACAGTCCATATCAGGCCCTTCGGGTCTGGTATAGATTTTAAGGGGAAATCCACACCTAAATTAAAAAAAAATTGGGGTGCCCCCCAAAATCCATACCAGACCCTTATCCAAGCATGCAGCCTGGAGGTCAGGATGGGGGGGAGCGAGTGCCCCCCTTCCTGAACCATACCAGGCCACATGCCCTCAACATTGGGGGTGGGTGCTTTGGGGCAGGGGGGGCTCTGCTCAACATGGGGACAAGGACCTCTTCCCGACAACCCTGGGCTGTGGTTGTCAGGGTCTGTGGGCGAGGGGCTTATTGGAATCTGGAAGCCCCCTTTAACAAGGGGGCCCCCAGATCCCCCCCTATGTGAATGGGTATCGGGTACATTGTACCCCTACCCATTCGCCAAAAAAAGGTTTTTTACACTTTTTTTGGTGAATGGGTAGGGGTACAATGTACCTGATACCCATTCACATAGGAGGAGGGGCAGGTTCTGGGGGCTCCCTTATTAAAGGGGGCTTCCTGATTCAGATAAACCCCCCCACCCGCAGACCCCGACAACCACCAAGGGTTGACGGGAAGAGGCCCTTGTCCCCATCAACATGGGGACAACAAGGTGCTTTGGGGGGCACCCCAAAGCACCCACCCCATGTTGAAGGCAAACAGAAGGGTATGGTTCAGGAGGGGAGGCTTGCTCCTCCACTCCCTTTCCTGGCCTGCCAGGCTGCATGCTCAGATAAGGGTCTGGTATGGATTTTGGGGGGACACCACGCCAATTTCTTTTTAAATCTTTTTAAATCTTGACATGGAGTTCCCCTTAAAATCTATACCAGACCCAAAGGGCCTAGTATGGATTTTGGGGGGACCCCACGCCGTTTTTCTCTTAATTCTCTCATAGGGTTCCCCTTAACCACTTCAATACAGGGCACATTCACCCCTTCCTGCCCAGACCAATTTTCATCTTTTAGTGCTCTTACACTTTGAATGACAATTACTCAGTCATGCAACAGTGTACCCAAACAAAATTTTTATAATTTTTTTCACAAAAGTAAAGCTTTCTTTTGGTTGTATTTAATCACCACTGGGTTTTTTCTTTTTTGCTATATAAGTAAAAAAAGAGCAAACCGTTTGAAAAAAAAACACTTTTTTAGAATTTTCTATTATAAAATTTGGGAAATAAGTAATTTTTGTTAATAAATTTGGGCCAAAATTTATACTGTTACATATCTTTGGTAAAAAAAAAAAATAGTGGATATTATTTAGTCTGTGGGAAAGCTATAGAAGCTATGGTGCAAATCATAAAAATGGGATTACACCTGATATACCGATGGGCTATCCCATTTCTCAAGGCCCTGAAATGACAGGACAGTACAAATACCCCCCAAATGACTCCTTTTTGGAAAGTAGACAGTCCAAGGTATTTAGTAAGAGGCATAGTGAGTTTTTTGAGGTTGTAATTTTTCCACAATTCTTGGGAAAATTAATAACAGAATAACAAGTTATTTCTCACACAGCATATGCATACTTCCAATTTAACACCAAAATTAATTCTGCTAGTCCTCCTGAGTATGGTGATTCCACCTGTGTGAGACTTTTTCACAGCCTGGCCACATAGAGAGGCCCAACATGCAGGTAGCACCATCAGGTGTTCTAGGAGCATAAACTACACATCTAATTTCATTCCTACCTATCACATTTTTGAAGGTCCTGGAGCACCAGGACTGTGGAATTACCCACAGAATGACCCCATTTTGGAAAGAAAACACCCCAACATATATTCTATGAGGCATGGACTGCAAATAGGTACTCGGATACTCTGATGGGCTGCAGGAGGGAGTGAGTGTTCCTGCTGGGGAAGTGATTAAAATCCATTCCAGACCCAAAGGGTCCCCCCAAATTTGGCCTTGGGTATTGGTGTTGCCTGAACACTGTAACACCTCACAGTTACACTTGTTGGGTGCAGGAAGGGGCCCTGCTGTTAACAATTAGTAAAAAAAATTGTAATTACATGCCCCTGTCAAACAGGTGCAGGAAAATTGGGCCTTAGGTGTTGGTGGTGCCTTAAACCAAAAAGATTGTTGGAAGCTAGCATAATCAAGATTCAGGAATAGGATAAGAAGCATAGGCAGTCTTCAAGGGATCTCAGATCCCTAACAAATTCAATCAGTTACATCAGCATCAGGGGCTTGATAGCTGCTGATCCAGGACTTATTCATTTTGTCAGCCTATTGAGGAAGTCTGTGGACAAGCGCACTCTTTGATCTGTCACAAACCCTCCAGCAGCACCGAATGTCCATTCAGATGTATGCTGGATGCAGGACAGGCCAGTAGCTCAATTGCATATTGAGCAAGTTCTGGCCAGTGGTCCATCCTCAAGACCCAGTAACCCAGTGGATGCTCAGTTGGAAAGGTGTCCAAGTCTCCTCATGCCCCTAGATATCCCTGCACCATATAATGCAGACACTGCCCATGGTTTCTTAATGCCCTGAGTGCTGAGGACTAAAGAATTGTTTAAAGGCATCAGTCAGCTGGCCACCTTCTCCACCGCTCTTCCTCTGACCAAACGAAGCCCCAGAAACACGTTGTCCAGGAAATGGTAACCTACCAGGGTCTGGAAAGGCGTTACACAAAGTTTTCTTCAAGGCGTCCTAAAGATGTTTCATCCTCTGCTCCCTCTGCAAAGGCAGGATGAGCTCTGCAACTTTACCCTTGTAACGTGGATCAAGAAGTGTTGCCAGCCAGTAATGATCCCTCTCCTTGATACCATGAATCCTCAGATCCTTTTGCAGGCTTTGCAGAATCAGGAATCCTATGCAGCGTAAGTTTGAAGAGGCATGAGATTCTGAGTCCTCTGGGTCACTAAGGATGACATTTTCAGGAACTACCTCCTCCCAGCCACATACAACTCCTTGGGTTTCGGGGAACTGAAAACCATCCCTTGAAGACTGCTGCATGTTATCCTCTACATCCATACTGACACAATTCTCCTCCTCTTCCTCATGTGTATTTGGTGGGCCCACAGGAATGCTATCTGCATAAAGGGGGCCTTGAGAGGAAAGGAAGCTCTCCTCTTCCGCCCGCTGTTCTGCCTCAAGTGCCCTGTCCATGATTCCATGAAGCGTGTGCTCCAGCATGAAGACTAGAGGGACAATGTCACTGATGCATGCATTGTCGCTGCTCACCATCCTTGTGGCCTCCTCAAATAATGACAGGACAGTGCATGCATCCTTTACCAGTAGCCACGAAGCCAAGCTCCCCTGACCTGTTCTGGTGCCATACTCACACAGGTACTCATTGATGGCCCTCTGCTGTGTGTGCAGCTGGTGCAGCATTGCCAATGTTGAGTTCCACCTGGTGGGCATGTCACAAATGAGGCGGTTGGTGGGCAGGTTGAATTCCCGTTGAATGTCAGCCAACCGATCACTGGCTTTGTATGACCGCCAGAAATGCCCACAGACTTTTCTGGGCTGCCTCAGAAGATCTTGTAAGCCTGGGTACCTGGTCAAGAAATGCTGCACCACCAAATTCAGGACGTATGCCAAGCATGGAACATGTGTCAAGTGTCCCTGTCAAAGGGCAGAGAGGAGGTCGGTGCCATTACAGCATACAACCATTCCTGGCTCAAACTGCCATGGTGTCAACCACCTCTGAGCCTGCCCCTGCAGAGCTGACAGAAGTTCTGCCCCAGTGTGGCTCCTGTCCCGTAGACAGACCAACTAAAGCACTGCATGGCATCTTTTAGCCTAACTGCTTGCATAGCCCTTTGAACGCTTAGACACTGCTGGTTCAGGGGACAAATCTGCAGAAGAGGCTATAGAGGAAGAAAAAGAGGAGAGGTGTAGCAGACAGATGTGTCAGAATCACCACAAGCTTTTTGGAGGCGTGGTGGCGGAACAAACTCCAACACTGAATCCTGTCCTGCATCCTTCCCAGCTGCCAGCAGAGCTACCCAGTGCACCGTGAAGGAAAGGTAACGTCCCTTACCATGCCTGCTGTACCATGAGTTAGCGGTAATGTGAACCTTGCTGCTGACCGCCCTGTCCAACAAGGCCAAAACATTGCCTTCCACGTGACGGTAGAGAGCTGGAATGGCCTTACATGATAATACATTTGCTGTGATACAGCAAATTTCACAAATTCATCAAAGGGGGTAGAATCTACCAGATGAAAAGGCAGTGGTTGTAATGCTAGCAATATGGCCAAGATAGCATTTAGACGCTGAGAATGTGGATGGCTTTTTTTTTTTTTTTTTATGGTTTAGCAACTGGGGTAGCAAAATTTGCCTGGTAAAATCAACAGGTGATGTACTGCTAGCAGATTGGGTGCAAGTACTTGTGGCACCCATTTCTATACCTTCATCCCTCTCAGTGCAGGTTTTTGAAAGGACTTGAGGTATAGTAGGGGTAGAGATCCCAGATGAGGAGCAAGGAGAGTCAGAAACCATGAAATCAGGCCGAGACAGAAGTACAGTTAAATAACACTTGTATAATAATGACAGTAAAAAGAACAAACATAGTCAAAACATAGCCAAAGTTCAGTAACTGGAACCAATAGTCAGCCAAGCCAGAAGTCAGGGATCAATGTAGTGGAACAGCAAGCAGGATCTGGAGCAAGAAAGGATGTCAGCAAAGCAAGTCTTGAACAGGATTGCAGGAGACAGTTTCTGTGATGTTGACCAAGGCGAAGACAGAGCTCCTCTGGACTGGACAGCTTAAGTAGGCAGGACTGACAAGCAGAATATCATTAACAGCTGAGTAACTGTGGAGAGATAGGAGCTGGCAATTAGCCGACAGATGAGTGGCCAGCTCAGAGAAGGAAGGGCAGAGCCCAGCCTTGACAGTACCCCCTCCTCAACGACCCCTCCCCCTCGGAGGACCACCAGGCTTGAGGAAAAAATGTCTATGGAAATCACGGAGGAGGACAGGGGCATGTACGTCCGAGGATGAGACCCAAGAGCGTTCCTCCGGACTGTACCCTTTCCAATGCACCAGGTACTGTATGCACCCACAGAACCTACGGGAGTCAACAATGGACTGTACTTCATACTCTTCATGGTTCTCAACCTGTACTGGGTGAGGACGTGACACCGAGGTGGTAAAACGGTTGTAGACCAAAGGTTTTAATAAGGAGACATGAAATACATTTGAAATATGCATATTAGAAGGAAGGTCTAATGCGTAAGCCACTGGGTTAATCCTGCAAACAATATGGAAAGGCCCAATAAACGAAGGTGTGAACTTCAGAGAGGGAACACGAAGTCGTAGGTTGCGAGATGACAGCCAGACCCTGTTCCCAACCTGGTAGGAAGGTGAAGGCAGGTGTCTGCGGTTAGCATGCAGTCTGTACCTAACATTAGCATGTCGCAAAGCTTCCTGGACTTGTGCCCAAACGAAGACCACGGAGATGCTCCTCTAATGCAGGAATATTCTGCGGAACAAACAAGTCAGGCAACATGGAAGGTTGGAAACTAGGGATGAGCTTCGTGTTCGAGTCGAACCCATGTTCGACTCGAACATCGGCTGTTCGATCGTTCGCCGAATTGCGAATGATATGGGCCGTTCGCGCCAAATTCGTGTGGCGCGTCACGGCCCATAATTCACTGTGGCATCGCAGTGCATTGCTTGCTGATGATTGGCCAAGCATGCACTATGACCCGCATGCTTGGCCAATCACAGCGCCGCCTTAACAGAGAGCCATAATTGGCCAAAGCCAAGGAGGCTTTGGCCAATTATGGCTCAGGGGATTTAGTACACGCCCCACACTATATAAGGCCGCCTGCACGGCGGCCCTGTGCAGTGTGTTCCGGTGTGCTTAGAGAGAGAGAGAGACAGTGTCATTTCATTTGAGTTAGCTAGATTAGGCAGGACAGTCAGTCAGTTAGCTGCACTTAAAGTGTATTGTGTATATATATATGCATCCCAGGTGTTGCATATATATATATATAAACACTGTATTCAGTTTAGCTAGATCCGTTCCTGTTATCTTCTAGACTATTTACATTTAGTGCAGTGCGTCCTGCTCACAGTGTTCAGCTAGATCCGTTCCTGTTATATTCCTACTGACAGGCAGGCTTGTCTTGTTACAGTATTTTGAAGAAAATTACTGGTGTTCTTTTGATCCTATTAGTACCACAGTCAGGCAGCTAGACTATTTACATTTAGTGCAGTGCGTCCTGCTCACAGTGTTCAGCTAGATCCGTTCCTGTTATCTTCTTACTGACAGGCAGGCTTGTCTTGTTACAGTATTTTAAAGAAAATTACTGGTGTTCTTTTGATCCTATTAGTACCACAGTCAGGCAGCTAGACTATTTACAGTTAGTGCAGTGCGTCCTGCCCACAGTGTTCTGCTAAACCTACAAGTAAGTGGGGTGCGTCCTGCTCACAGTGTTCAGCTAAACCTACAAGTTAGTGGGGTGCGTCCACCTCACAGTGTTCAGCTAAACCTACAAGCTAGTGGGGTGCGTCCTGCTCACAGTGTTCAGCTAGATCCGTTTCTGTTATCTTCTTACTGACAGGCAGGCTTGTCTTGTTACAGTAAATACAGCTACCTGAAGAAAATTGCTTGTGTTCTTTTGATCCTATTAGTACCAGTCAGGCAGCTAGACTATTTACAGTTAGTGCAGTGCGTCCTGCTCACAGTGTTCTGCTAAACCTACAAGTTAGTGGGGTGCGTCCTGCTCACAGTGTTCAGCTAAACCTACAAGTTAGTGGGGTGCGTCCACCTCACAGTGTTCAGCTAAACCTACAAGCTAATGGGGTGCGTCCTGCTCACAGTGTTCAGCTAGATCCGTTTCTGTTATCTTCTTACTGACAGGCAGGCTTGTCTTGTTACAGTAAATACAGCTACTTGAAGAAAATTGCTGGTGTTCTTTTGATCCTATTAGTACCACAGTCAGGCAGCTAGACTATTTACAGTTAGTGCAGTGCGTCCTGCTCACAGTGTTCTGCTAAACCTACAAGTTAGTGGGGTGCGTCCTGCTCACAGTGTTCAGCTAAACCTACAAGTTAGTGGGGTGCGTCCACCTCACAGTGTTCAGCTAAACCTACAAGCTAGTGGGGTGCGTCCTGCTCACAGTGTTCAGCTAGATCCGTTCCTGTTATCTTCTTACTGACAGGCAGGCTTGTCTTGTTACAGTATTTTAAGGAAAATTGCTGGTGTTCTTTTGATCCTATTAGTACCACAGTCAGGCAGCTAGACTATTTACAGTTAGTGCAGTGCGTCCTGCTCACAGTGTTCTGCTAAACCTACAAGTTAGTGGGGTGCGTCCTGCTCACAGTGTTCAGCTAAACCTACAAGTTAGTGGGGTGCGTCCACCTCACAGTGTTCAGCTAAACCTACAAGCTAGTGGGGTGCGTCCTGCTCACAGTGTTCAGCTAGATCCGTTCCGGTTATCTTCTTACTGACAGGCAGGCTTGTCTTGTTACAGTATTTTAAAGAAAATTACTGATGTTCTTTTGATCCTATTAGTACCACAGTCAGACAGCTAGACTATTTAAAGTTAGTGCAGTGCGTCCTGCTCACAGTGTTCTGCTAAACCTACAAGTTAGTGGGGTGCGTCCTGCTCACAGTGTTCAGCTAAACCTACAAGTTAGTGGGGTGCGTCCACCTCACAGTGTTCAGCTAAACCTACAAGCTAGTGGGGTGCGTCCTGCTCACAGTGTTCAGCTAGATCCGTTTCTGTTATCTTCTTACTGACAGGCAGGCTTGTCTTGTTACAGTAAATACAGCTACCTGAAGAAAATTGCTGGTGTTCTTTTGATCCTATTAGTACCACAGTCAGGCAGCTAGACTATTTACAGTTAGTGCAGTGCGTCCTGCTCACAGTGTTCTGCTAAACCTACAAGTTAGTGGGGTGCGTCCACCTCACAGTGTTCAGCTAAAGCTACCTGTAGAAGGTTGGTGGTGTTCTCATACTACAGGCAGGCAGTTGATTTTGCTAGCTGCAGTATCAGTACATATATATATATATATATATATATATATCCCAGCTTAGTGCAGCTACAGGCCATTAGTATGTCTGGAAGGCCAAGAAGGAGAGGCAGAAAGTCACAAGCCAATAAGAGAGGGCAAGCAGGCTCTGTGTCTAGTGCTGGTCGTGGAGACGGTGCATCCTCATCAGCACGTGGCCATGGGACACGCTTGGCCTTTTTTTCGGCAGCTGGCCATGTTGAGCCGCAACATGCGGAAGACTTGGTCGAGTGGATGACCAAGCCGTCCTCATCCTCCTCATCCTCTCTCACCCATGCCCAGGGTACTTTGTCTGGCAAAGCAGCGGCCTCTTCCCTCGGCTCAATGTCATCAGTGACTCCTTCCCTAGCCCCACCATGTCCTCCTGAGGAGTCCCTCGAACTGTTTGACCACAGTGTTGGGTACATGCTCTAGGAGGATGCCCAGCGTTTGGAAGGCTCTGATGATGATACTGAGCTCGATGAAGGCAGTAACACGAGCACGGACAGAGGGGGTGCCCAAGAAGGACAGCAATCTGGCAGTCATGCTCCCCCTGCTGCAGCATACTGCCAGGTTTGCTCCAGTGATGAGGAGGGAGGGGATGATGAGGTCACTGACTCAACGTGGGTGCCTGATAGGAGAGAGGAGGAGGAGGAGGAGGCGGCACATCACCAACGAGGCAGGATGCCCTCCAGGGGCCAGCCTAAGGGCAGCACATTGACTGCATCACACCCCAAAGCTCCACATGTGCAGGGCGCTGCAGTCTCTGCGCGTTATTCAAAAAGTTCTTTGGTGTGGGCCTTTTTTGAGACGAGTGCATCAGATCGCACCGCTGCTATTTGCAACATATGTCTCAAGCGTATCTCGCGTGGCCAAAACATCTCCCGCTTGGGTACCACATGCTTGACCAGACATGCAGTTCGTTGGCAAGCGTATCTAAAAGACCCACACCAAAGAACAAAGAGGACCTCTGCTTGCTCCTCATCAGCTGAGATTTCCAACCCCACTAGACCTTCAGTCCTCTCTGAGACCTGCACTGAGAGGAATGAAGGTGTAGAATTAGGTGTGTCACAGCCACGTACTTGTGGGCAATCTGATTTTGTTACACCGACGTCAGATTGTACCAGGCAAATTTCCCTGCCCCAGCTTGCTGCACCGCCGAAAGAAGTTTGCTCCCAGCCATCCACATGCCCAACGGTTGAATGCTAGCTTGGCAAAATTGCTAGCACTTCAACTGCTGCCTTTTCAGTTGGTAGACTCTGCCCCCTTCCGTGAGTTTGTGGAATGTGCGGTTCCTCAGTGGCAGGTACCCAAACGCCACTTTTTCTCACGGAAGGCGATTCCGGCTCTCTACCAGCATGTGGAAGGCAATGTCCATGCCTCGCTGGACAGGGCGGTCAGCGGTAAGGTGCATATTACCGCTGACTCATGGTCCAGCAGGCATGGACAGGGACGTTACCTAAGTTTCACGGCGCATTGGGTGACTCTGCTGGCAGCTGGGAAGGATGCAGGACAAGGTGCAGTAGTGTTGGAGGTTGTTCCGCCACCACGCCTCCAAAATGCTAATGATTGTGACACACCTCTCTCCTCCACCCCCTCCTCTTCTTCTTCCTCCATGGCCTCTTCCTCGGAACCAGCGGTGCTCCGTAGTCGTTCAAGGGGCTACGCAAGTACGCAGGCCAAAAGATGCCATGCGGTGCTTGAGCTGGTGTGCTTGGGGGACAGGAGCCACACTGGGGCAGAGGTTCTGTCAGCTCTGCAGGGGCAGGTTCAGAGGTGGTTGACGCCACGCCAACTTAAGGCAGGAATGGTGGTTTGCGACAATGGCACCAACCTCCTCTCTGCCCTCCGACAGGGACAAATGACCCATGTGCCCTGTTTGGCTCACGTCCTTAACTTGGTGGTGCAGCGGTTCTTGGGCAGGTACCCGGGCTTACAGGATGTCCTGAGGCAGGCCAGGAAAGTCTGTGTGCATTTCCGCCGGTCATATAATGCCAGTGCTCGGCTGACGGACCTCCAAAAGGAGTTTAACCTGCCCAAGAACCGCCTAATCTGTGACATGCCCACCAGGTGGAACTCAACGTTGGCCATGCTGCAGCGGCTGCACACGCAGCAGAGGGCCATCAATGAGTACCTGTGCGACTATGGCACCAGGACAGGGTCAGGGGAGCTTGGTTTTTTTTCCCCACGCCAGTGGGCCATGATCAGGGATGCATGCACTGTCCTGTCACCATTTGAGGAGGCCACGAGGATGGTGAGCAGTGACAGTGCATGCATCAGTGACACTGTCCCCCTTGTCCACCTGTTGGAGCACACGCTGCGTGGAATAATGGGCAGGGCACTTGAGGCAGAACAGAGGCAGGAAGAGGAGGACTCCCTTAGCTCTCAAGGCCCCCTTTATCCAGACAGTGTTCCTGCGTGCCTGCCGATCACACAGGAAGAGGACGAGGAGGAAGAGGAGGAGGAGGAGGAGGAAGATTGTGTCAGTATGGAGGTGGAGCCTGGCACTCAGCATCAGCAGCAGTCTTTAAGGGATCAGTCCCAAGAAACACATGGACTTGTACGTGGCTGGGAGGAGGTGGCTGCGGACCATGTCGTCCTTAGTGACCCAGAGGACTCCGGACCGAATGCCTCAGCAAACCTACGCTGCATGGCCTCCCTGATCCTGCAAAGCCTGCGTAAGGATCCTCGTATTCGTGGTATCAAGGAGAAGGACCAATACTGGCTGGCAACCCTCCTTGATCCACGTTACAAGGGTAAGGTTGCGGACCTTATCTTGCCATCGCAGAGGGAGCAGAGGATGAAACATCTTCGGGAGGCCTTGCAGAAAGGTCTGTTCAACGCGTTCCCAGAGACTGGGAGGTTACAAACTCCTGTTTCTGGACAACGTGTTGCTGAGGCTTCGGTCAGTCAAAGAAGGAGCGGTGGAGAAGGTGGCCGTCTGACCGATGCGTTCAGACAATTTTTTGGTCCGCAGCCCCAAGGTATGATCGGTTCCAGCAACCATCGCCAGCGTCTGTTTTACATGGTGCAGGAATACCTAGGGGCAAGATCAGACTTGGACACCTTTCCCACCGAAAATCCTCTGGGTTACTGGGTCTTGAGGATGGATCACTGGCCAGAGCTTGCACAGTATGCAATTGAACTACTGGCCTGTCCTGCATCCAGCGTTCTTTTGGAACGCACATTCAGTGCTGCTGGAGGCGTGGTAACCGATCACAGGGTGCGTCTGTCCACTGACTCGGTCGATCGACTGACCTTCATAAAAATGAATGAGTCTTGGATCACCACCAGCTACCAAGCACCTGATGCTGATGTAACCGAATAATTTTTTTTGAAATCTCAGATCCCTTCAAAGACTGCCTATGCTGATGCTGAGTGACTATCCCTGAGTAATTATCCTCTTCCTCCTCAATCATCACGCTGATAGCTTGTAAGAACATTTTTGGTTCTGGGTGCCACCACCAGTGCCTAAGGCACAATTTTTCAGCCCCTGTTTAACAGGGGCGTGTAATTACGATTTTTGATGTAATACTTTGCAGCAGGGCTCGTTCCTGCATTCCAACTAGAGTGTCTGTGAGGGGTTGCAGTGTTGTGGCACCAGCACCAGTGCCTAAGGCCCAATTTTTCAGCCCTTGTTTAACAGGGGCGTGTAATTACAATTTTTGATGCAATACTTTGCAGCAGGGCTCGTTCCTGCATTCCAACTAGAGTGTCTGTGAGGGGTTGCAGTGTTGTGGCACCAGCACCAGTGCCTAAGGCCTAATTTTTCAGCTCCTGTTCAACAGGGGCATGTAATTACAATTCTTGATCTAATATTTCACAGCAGGGCCCTGTGAGGGCTTACAGTGTTGTCACCACAGCAACACCTAAGGCCCAAATTTCTGCTGAGTATATAGGGCAGGACCCTACTTTCAAACAACTAACTTACAAACGACTCCTACTTGCAAACGGAAGGAGACAACAGGAAGTGAGAATAAATCTACCCCTAGGAAGGGAAATTCTCTCCTGTAAGAGTTAATATGGGAAAAACATTTCTCCTTTCCACTGATGCTTTCCAATCCATTGGGACAAAAAGTGAGGTGAAATCTTCTGAAGAGGAGGAAAGACAGCAAAACAAATGTCACAGGGGTGATAACCCTTCCCTATGTTTTCCAAAAAGCTTAAAAAAGATTTTTTGGCTGGAGCTAAACACGTTAAAAATGTACCCGTTCAAAATTACAAAGAGATTCTACTTAACAACAAACCTACAGCCTGTATACTGCTGTTCAGAGTATATAGGGCCTGGTGGCCCCACACCTTTCCTTATTTTAATTTGGGTGCGGGGTTCCCCTTAATATCCATACAAGACCCAAAGGGCCTGGTAATGGACTGGGGGGTACCCATGCCGTTTGTCTCACTGATTTTCATCCATATTGCCAGGACCCGACATTACATTAAACCCGCAAGCAGTTTTAAATGAGATTTTTTCCTTTAAAAATGACATTTGGTTCAGGGACTGTTCTAAACACGGGAAACACGCGTCACTTTACAGGCATACTATAGACACCCCTCAGGTACGATATTTAAAGGAATATTTCACTTTTTTTTTTTTTACTTTAAGCATCATTAAAATCACTGCTCCCGAAAAAACGGCCGTTTTTAAAAGTTTTTTTTGCATTGATACATGTCCCCTGGGGTAGGACCCGGGTCCCCAAACCCTTTTTAGGACAATACCATGCAAATTAGCCTTTAAAATGAGCACTTTTGATTTTGAACGTTCGAGTCCCATAGACGTCAATGGGGTTCTAACGTTCGTGCGAACTTTCGGTCCGTTCGCAGGTTCTGGTGCGAACTGAACCAGGGGGTGTTCGGCTCATCCCTATTGGAAACCATAATTACCCATAAACAGGGACAATCGGGAAGCAGAATTCAAGGCACTGTTGTGAGCAAACTCTGCCCATGGTAATAGGTCTGACCAGTTGCTGTGATGATCAGAAATATAGCAATATAGGAATTGCTCCAAGGACTAATTGGCTCGTTCTGCGGCCCATTAGACTGCGGGTGATACACAGAGGAGAAAGCAAGCTGAATTCTCAACTGTGCACAAAAGGTTCACCATAACCGGGACACAAACTGTCTGTCCCTGTCCGAGACAATCACCTTGGGTAGCCCATGTAAGCGAAAGATCTCCCAAGCAAAAATTGAAGCCAGTTCCTTAGAAGTGGACAACTTCTTAAATGAAATACAATGATACATCTTTGAGAATTGGTCAACCACCATAAGGATAAATGTGTTGTCCTGGGAGTTGGGTAACTCCACAATGAAATCCATAGACAGGTGGGTCCAGGGCCTCTCTCCATTGGGTATGGGTTGTAGGAGGCCCACTGGAAGGTGTCGTGGAGTCTTACTCTGAGCACACATGGAACAGGCAGCTATGAAGGCAGTTACATCAGCACGTAGACTAGGCCACCAGAATTGTTGGGAAATGGCCCAAAAGAGCTGATTCTTCCCATGGTGGCCAGCAGCCTTGGGAGAATTTTAAGTCTGGAGCACGGCAGTACGGAGACTCTCTGGGACAAAGCAGTGGTCACAAGGTTTCTCAGGAAGAGCATGGACCTGAGCAACAAGAACTTTGTCACCCAAAGGAGAAGTGAGACTGGTGCCAACCATAGCCAGAATATGATCAGGAGGAATCACAGGAACCGGAACCGACTCCAACTTGGAGGTGGAGGAAAATTGTTGTGACAAGACGTCAGTCCTTACATTCTTAGTACCAGGTAAGAATGAGACAATGTAATTGAAACTTAGTTTAGAAAAGAGCCCATCACGTCCTTTTAGGAGAGAGGAGTTTAGCCTCAGACAAGAATGTGATATTCTTATGGTCGGTAAGAATGAGAACCGGCACAGTGGTACCTTGGAGGACATGTCTCCATTCTTTCGGAGCTAAAATGATCGCCCACAGCTCTCTGTCACCAATCTCATAATTGCACTCCGTAGGTGAAAATTTCTTGGAAAAGTAGCCACAAGGATGCATAGCGCTCTCAGAGGTAGGACGTTGAGACAGAAGGGCACCAACACCAGTCTCAGAAGCATCAACCTCAAGGATAAAAGGTAACGTAGGATTGGGATGTGCCAACACAGGACCAGAAACAAAGGCAGCCTTGAGACTCTCAAAGGCCTTAATGGACTCCGGAGACCAACTCTGTGGGTTATCGTCTTTTCTGGTCATATCAGTCAGGGGCTTGACCAGAGATGAGAAGTTATGAATAAACTTCTGATAATAGTTGGCAAAGCCCAGGAAATGCTGCAGAGGACATAAACCCACGGGTCGGGGCCACTGTAGAACTGCCGAAAGTTTCTTTGGGTCCATTGAAAAACCAGCAGTGGAAATGACATAACCCAGGAATTTAACCTGTTCACGATGAAACTCGCACTTCTCCAGTTTACAATAGAAATTGTTCTCTCTTAATTTCTGAAGCACATGACAGACATCTGTGTGGTGGCTCTCCAGGGCCTTGGAAAATATGAGGATATCATCGAGATAAACCTCCACACATAACGGCAATAAATCTCTGAGGACATCATTAATAAATTCCTGGAAAACTGCTGGGGCTTTACAAAGGCCAAAAGGCAGTTTTTCACTCATCACCCTCCTTAATCCTCATGAGATTGTATACCCCTCTCAAATCAAGCTTCGTGAAAACCGTTGCTCCTTGAGGCGGTCAAATAATTTGGTAATCAACTGAATCGGATAGGCATTCTTAATTGTGAAACAATTGAGACCCCTATAATGAATACAAGGTCTCAGTTCACCACTCTTTTTCTTTACAAAGAAGAAACCAGCACCAGCAGGAGACAAGGATTTGAAGATGAAACCTCGAGAAAGTGCGTCTGCAATATACTTCTCCATGGCCTTATCCTCCAAGACCGTCAAAGGGTAAACCCAGCCACGAGGGGGTATGGCACCAGGCTGAAGGTAAATTGTGCAATCATATGACCGGTGTGGAGGCAAACTAACGGCTTGACCTTTGTCAAAGACATCGCTAAACTTGCGGTACTCCTCCGGCAGGGAGGAGAGTGAAGAGGTGCACAGGACCTTGGCTACCTTCTGGAAGCATGTCTCACTGCATTGTGGTGACCAGGAGAGAACTTCAGCATGGAGCCAATCAAAATAGGGGTTGTGCATCTGTAACCAAGGATAACCAATAACCAGTGGAAACTTAGGAAAGGAAATAACTTGGAAATGGATTATCTCATGGTGAAGAGCCCCTATGGCCATGGACAATGGAACAGTCTCATGAGTCACATGGGCAGGCTGTAGATGTCTCCCATCAAGAGCCTCAATGGAGTGGAGTGTCATGCAGCTGCAGCGGAACTGAGTGCTTCGATACAAAGGCAGCATCAATGAACAGGCCTGCAGCCCCAGAGTTGATTAGAGCCTGTATCATGACGGACGACTCAGCCCAAGAAAGGGTGACCAAAACCATGGGCTTATCCTTGTGGATAACTGGGGATGAAACAACACCAAGGTCTGTCCGTGACAGGACCTCAAGGTTCTGGCGTTCCCTGGACGGGTAGGACAAGACTTCAAAAAGTGACCTGCCTGGCCACAATAAAGGCACAATCTCTCCCTCCTCCTAAAGGCTCTTGCATTCTTCACTGACTGACTCTGTACCAAGAGGCATGGGAGGAGAGGGAGGCACGGGTGGGACTGCTAAGCTCGGAGACAAACATACAGGAGGCTCTTTAAAAGAGAGCCTTTCTCTGAGTCTGGAGTCAATGAGGATGGCAAACGTGATCAACTTCTCCAGCTCAGTGGGTATATCTCGGGCTGCTATCTCATCCTTGATGGTACCTGAGAGACCATGAGAAAAAGCAGCCATGAGGGCCTCATTGTTCCACGCAACCTCTGCTGCCAGAGTACGTAATTCAATGGCGTAGTCGGCAACAGTTCTCATTCTTTGTTCGATGGACATGAGGCACTTGGCAGCAGAAGCGGAGCATGCGGAAACGTCAAATAGCCTTTTAAACTAAGCCACAAACTCAGGGTAGCTCAAGACAAAAGGTTTTTGTGTCTCCCATAGAGGGTTTGCCCTCTATGGGAGACGCAAATCGGTGGCAGAAGCACTGTGGGCTGGATCTATAGTGCCCACAGCGCTGATATGTGCCCATTGCAGCCTCATCCAGCCATCCATCCATCCATGCTCAGCCATCCACACTCAGCATTCTCATCCATCCATCCATGCTCAGCCATCCATACTCGGCATACTCATCCATCCATGCTAAGCCATCCATCCATACTCAGTAATACTCATCCATCCATCCATGCTCAGCCATCCATACTCAGCATACTCATCCATCCATCCATGCCCAGCCATCCATCCATACTCAGCAATACTTATCCATCCATGCTCAGCCATCCATCCTCAGCAATACTCTTCCATCCATCCATACGCAGCAATACTCATCCATCCATCCATGCTCAGCCACCCCATCCACCCCCATCCATACCCAGCCATACTCAGCCATACCCAGCAATACTCAGACATACTCAGCCATACCCAGCCGTACTCAGACGTACCCAGCCATCTCATCCATACTTAGCCGTACCCAGCCATACTCAGTCGTACCCAGCCGTACCCAGCCGCATTCAGCTGTACCCAGCTGTACCCAGCTGTACTCCGCCGTACCCAGCCATTCCATCCATACTTAGCCGTACCCAGCCATACTCAGCCGTACCCAGCCATCCCATCCATACTCAGCCATATCCAGCCATACTCAGCCTTACCCAGCCGTACTCAGCCCCGCCCAGCCGTACCCAGGCGTACCCAGCCATCCGATCCAAACCCAGCTGTACCCAGCCGTACTCAGCCGTACCCAGCCATACTCATTCACTGAGTGCAATGTATTATATACTGTACACACTGTATTATATACTGTGTACACCGCCTGCACTATATTATATACTGTACACCGACTGCACTGTATTATATACTGTACACCACCTGAAGTGTACTATATACTGTACACAACTGCACTGTATTATATACTGTACATTGCCTGTACTGTATTATATACTGTATACCGACTGAACTGTATTATATACTGCACACTGACTGCAATGTATTATATATTGTACACTGACTGCACTGTAATATTCTGTACTCCTACTTCTGGACCCTTCAGCTGCTTTAGTGTCACTTACAATTCTACTTCCTCCAATCCTCTTCCCTTCTCCGTCTGGGTCCCCCAAGGTTCTGTTCTTGGGCCTCTTTTATTTTCAATCTACACCTCTTCCCTGGGTCAGCTCTCTCACGGCTTTCAATATAATTTCTTCACTGGCGACACACAAATCTAAGTCCCTCAGACTTGTGAAACTCCACTAGGCCCAGGGACTCCCTTTTTACCACTTTTTTGTCTGTGGTTTGTCTGTGGTTTTAGTTGCTAGTTTATTTGTGCCTTTTTGCACCTTACTTCTCCCTTTCCCTCTGCTCTTCTTCTTTTTTCTCCCCGTCTTCCCCCGGTGCTTTCTAAAGGATCCCAAGCCCGTAAGTTTCTTTCTTACTAGAAAATTTCTTATCCCACCATGGGACCCATTAAACATACTGACCTTTAATGTCTAGGGGCTCAATTCCCCACACAAAAGGACCACGCCTTTAAAGACTTTACCTCAACTTCTGATTCCAGTGCCGCATGGAGTAGCTGCTCTTCTCCTCGGCTCCCGCAGCACGACCCTAAATCAGCCTGAAAATCCAGCCTGAGCCGCCCCACACTCCCACAGCCTCCTCCAGGTGACATCCACCCACGCATGGACCGGTTTGTGGAGAAAACTGGCACCCGAACACAAACGGCCCTGACGGAACAGCCAGCCCAGGTGAAAATCGAGGCCCTGGCTTCGGCCTACCCGGATCCTCTTGCAGACACGCTGACACCAGACATGGAGGTAAGCGGCTGCTCGGCCTCCCCCTCCTCTCCACATGCCTCCCTATCACAGCACAGTGACCACAACATGGAGCGCATAGCGCAAGCTGTAGCAGCTCTCTTATCCCCCATGATAGCTGAATCTGTGGAAAAAGCAGTAAATGCATGGATAAAACAAATCAAGGCCCAGATAGGGGAACATACCACCAGACTTAATGACTTAGAGCACCATTTATCTGGCGTGGAAGAGGAGCTTTATCAGGCACAGACCGTGGAAAAAGCTCAGGATAAAACTAATCTATATATCATACATAAACTGGACGATTTCGAAAATAGGTCCAAAAGGAGCAACCTGGGATTCGCGGGCATCCCAAAATCCTTGCAAACACCTGCTCTCTCTGAGTTCTGCACCAGGTGCATCCTGGAAGGGCTGGGCCTGCCAGGCCCCTGCGCAGTGGAACAGGCCCACTGCATGGGATCATTCAACACTGAGCGCAAAACACCCTGTCCAATAATTGCCAAATACCTGAACTACTCTGATAAGGCCCTTACTTTACAAAGGTTCAGATAATCCCGCTCCCTCCAAATTGATGGAATGAGGGTACTGGTATTTGCAGAGTACTCCATTGAGGGCTCAAAGAAAAGGAAAGCATTCCAACAGGTCTACACGGAACTTTATAAACAACAATTCAAATTCACTCTGGCCTTTCCGGCCACCCTCCGCCTCAAGACCTCAAATGGCGAACAGTTATCGTTTCAGGACCCCTCTGAAGCGGAAGCCTTTCTACGGTCATTTCATGCAGGCCCGCACCCCAACACCCCATCCAAAACCGCTCCAGTCACTCACTCCCTGGACCAAACAAGCCCGCGGAAAGACTCCCCAATACGCTTCAGGCCTTCAGGCCCAGACTACCACCGTGCCACTCCACGCTGAGATGGGAGTCGCAACTCCTGTTCATGTTTCTTCTTCCCTCAGGGCCGCATACAATGCAGTGCCTCAGGTTTGACTCAGTTTGAATCTGCATATTAACGTTACTCCCTTCTTCCACCAGCTCTAAATGTTGCAGCTACCACCGATATGATAGGCCGCATCTCTACTGCTGTGCTTTATGATATACTGTTAAGCTAATATTGTTTTTTCTTTCTTGAAATGCTATCTAATGTGTTCTACTACCCCTCCTGGCCTCACTGTGTGCATCCTCTTTTTCCCCCCATACATGACCCGAGCTAGTCGCAAAAAAAAATTCTCTAGAAATGGGCTCTTATATGCCATAATACCAGGGTCCTGTACTGGGATCTGGCTTACACAGTGACTCCATGCAGAAAAAAGTGAAGTTCATTTGATTTGTTGTATTGTTTTTATTTCAGGTTTCACCCCCCAACCTCCCCCTCCCCTCTCACCTTCTGCTACCTCAGGGCACAAGTATAACACCAGACACCCTAATGCCACACACTTATTGTAAGAACAGTATCTTACCTCCTAATACAGTGACAACCCTACACTATAAACCACACTGTGAAAAATCTACAACACCAGCCCAAATCTTCTCTTCTCTTTACCCCCCACTATGAAAATCGTTTCTTGGAATGTAAAAGGTCTTAGATCCCCTAACAAGAGAATGAAAATCCTCCGACATCTCAAAAGGCTCAAAACTGACATCACCCTACTCTAGGAAACTCACCTATCGACCCCTGACTTTCACCGTATGAAAAAGATCTGGGTAGGCACAGTCATAGGCTCAGATGCTATTGGGTGTAAAGCAGGAGTTCTCCTGCTGATACACAAAAACCTCTCCTGCACTGTTCTAGCCATACAATCAGATAGCCAAGCACATTTCCTATCAGTGGACATCCAAATAGGGTCCAGGGACCTAGTGATATCAAATATTTATGCTCCCAACAGCCCCGGTAAACATTTCTAAAGTGAACTATTTACATGGTTACTCCATGACACTCACCTCCCACACATAATTGGAGGGGACTTCAATGACATCCTACACCTGACTGATGACAGATCATCCCCCAAATGCCCCAGGTCAGGATCCGACCCTTGCATCTCTGTGCACTTTGCATCCACTATGGAATCCCTCCACCTTCAAGACCTATGGTGCTTAACTCACTCAACTGACAGATAATTTACCTTCTACTCCAAACCACATAATGTCTTCACCAGAATTGACTACTTCTTTGGCTCTGACAACCTAATCCCCATGTTATCTGGTGCAGACATCCATGACATTGCCATATTCAACCATGCCCCAGTCTCGGAGACACTAGACAATCTTGACTTACAGTACCTCCAAACCCCAAAATATGGTGCTTTCCTTCATACCTCCACAATAACACTGACTTCCAACAATACATGGAAAAAACTTGGACTGAATACTCCACGGCCAACACACCACACTCCAATGTCCCAAACCTCTTCTGGGATGCCGGCAAAGCATACCACAGGGGACAGATCATCTCCTATGCTACCACTTTTAAAAGGAATACTTTAGCAAACTACAAAATAGCCAGCACCCGACTACATCAGGCACAACGATCCTTATACACCATAGACTCCCTGATAATAGAAATGACTGGCAGGCAGCCAAGAGAGCTTTTGATACCTGGGCAGACACCCTTGAATTAACTAAAAAGGCACACCTGGATGCCACCCTCCACAAGTTCGGTAACAAGGCAGGCAAACTATTAGCCAGGCTCTGTAAGGGATCCTTCTGCCAGACCCACATTACCTCTCTGCGAGATACCAACGGCAACATAAATACCACACCACAAATGATAAACAGAGCCATGCTACAATACTACTCTGCACTATACGCCCCAGATCCCATAGACAAACAGACAGCACGCTCCTTTCTTGAGAAAATAGATATACCTAAACTCACATCCTCACAACTTGAGGCCCCACCTATCTCTCTCTCTGAAGTTTCAACCACCATCCGCAACTTAACCCCCTCAAAAGCCCCCGGTCCTGACGGATTCACTAGTGAATTCTACAAAACCCTATAAAATATCACAGAACCCACCCTCCACAAGGTCTACAACGGCATATGGTCCGGCGGCCCTTACCTACAAACGGGAAATCAGGCCATTATTAAACTACTTTCTAAGAAGGGTAAAGACTCCCAGGACCCAGGCTCCTACAGACCTATCTCAATACTAAACCTGGATGTCAAAATCCTATCCAAAATCATTGCTAGTAGGCTTGCTGTAATCATCCCCTCTCTGATACATCCCGCCCAATCAGGCTTCGTGAAAGACAGAACAGCCACCCTGAATATTTGCAAGGTCATGTTGGCTCTGGAACATGCTAAACACAACCCAGGCGGAGACTATGCCATCATCACGTTAGATACGGAGAAAGCCCTCGATAATGTCAGCTTCGAATGGCTCTCCTTGTCGAAAATGGGGTTCACAGGCCCCTTCTGCCACCTCATTAACACCATGTATATGGCCCCTGCAGCTAGGCTGGTGGCAGCAGGCCTCCTATTGACTGAATTTTGCCTTCACAAGGGTACAAGACAAGGCTGCCCCCTATCTCCACTCCCATTTAACAACACACTAGAACCCCTATCCAGGTACCTATCTCAAATAGCCCCTCTACATGGCATTCAAATTGGCAAACATGATTTGCGTACTTTCCTCTTTGCTGATGATGTCCTTATATTTTCACCAAACCCCTCTTCTGATATGTCCACTATCAAAAAGGTATTAGATTAATTTAGATCTTGTTTGGGCCTCCGCATTAATTATGGTAAGAGTGAAATCCTCCCTATAGGAACTCTCTCCAACCCACCCTGGACCCAACACTCCATCTTTTCAGTCACTAAATCCCACATAACCTACCTAGGAATTAAAATAGGGAAACTACCTTCCTCTTTATACCATCTTAATCTCCCAGGAATTAGTTAACTGGATGGATCTGCCCCTCTCGCTCCTGGGAAGATGTCACCTGGTGAAAATGATCAGCTTTGCCAAATTACTGTATCCATTGCAAACTATTCCACTCAAGATCCTATAATGGGGGAATTGGCGCTGTTCAAACACGTGTATAATAGATATCAAATCATTAAATAAATAAAAAATATCAAATAGAAATAAATGAATACATGGAGAAACCATATATAGTGAAAATATGCCAATATATTACACTGTACTATAAAGTGCAAAGTGCTAGAAAATATGTGACCTGACATATATCAATAAAATATAATCCATGTTTATTGTAAAAAACACTTTTAAAAACGAGAGTTGACAGAACTCCGCCGGCTGTCTCAAAGCCAAAAGCCGTAACAGCAGCATGATAGCGGCGTGCGTTCCACCGCCTGCCTACCTAGCTTGTTTTGAATATCACCTAGGTGATATTCTGTGTCGGGGGGGCTGCAGTTCTTTTTCTCCTCCTAAGCGCGGAATAATTGAATTTTAAACTATTCCACTACTCCTTCATCATAAAGATATCAAAATTATTAATTTAGCCATCTCAAAATTCTTATGGCAAAGCAAAAGACCGTGTATAGCCTTAAAGAAACTATATCTTCCCAGACGCGAAGGGGGTATTAGTCTTCCAAATGTTAGAACTTATAATCTGGGGTGCTTACTAAGTACTAGCCTGGACTGGATATCACAATCCTCCTGTTACTCCAACTATTCCATGGAAATGGCCCACCCCATATCCTTTTGTGGCCCTCCCTCACTGCAAATGGAAGTCAATACCACCTTTATACCAACACAACCTCTTGCTGAGAGACACAGCTGTAGCTTGGAGAGAAGCCAGGAAAAACCTCAAGCTATCTCCTTTCATGTCTAGACACCTGTCAATACAAGGGAATCCTAGTTTCCCCCCTGGACTGGAACATAAACCATTAACCACCTGGCAAGACTTTCTTCACAATTCTCTTCTCTATGGAAACAGGGCGACATCTATCCTTCTCAACCATAGCTGAAAAATTATTGCTTCCCCAGTCCCCATGCTTTATACTTTTGGCAATGCATCAGCTTCTTAAAGGACGCATGCAGAGAGATTTGTAAGAGATTCAAACCAACCATTACAGACCAATTGCTCCTGGAAGGCTCCTATAAAATCTCAGACGTATATAAACCTCTTCTACGAAAGACCACCACCCCACTAGCATCCTCATCTGTGGCCAACTGGGGAAAAGATTTCCCGGATGCAGAGTTAGTGGACAAAATCCTACAGGGTTTCCACAAAGTACAACGATTAATTCCCAATGAAATATGGAAAGAAACTCAACTAAAGATCATCCATCAAGCCCACATACCCTTTCTCTCTTCCAAAGAAGAGCAGAGCAATGCCAACTGCCCCCTCTGCCACCTCTGCCACCAACTGAGGCCTTATTTGACCCACCGATTCTGGACGTGCTCCTACATTTCCACCTCCTGGGATCAGGTCATATCCTAATCTTTGAAGTAACCCTGCTAAAATTGCCTAAGGACCCTCTGCTTCTCATTTTTGGGCATTGGGACCCCCAACTGCTGCCATGGTCCCAAACTACAAACACCAGTGCAATTCCAAATACTCCCCCCCCCTACAAGGACTGGTCTTTGATTTTCTCCTAATTGCACAGAGAACCATATTAAAAAACTGGACTTCATCTCACTGTCCCAATATCTCTCACATCAAACGAGAGCTCCTACTCCTACTATTCAAAGACCTGACTCAACACTAACTTCAAACATGAAAGATCTAAAGTTCGCTTCTACTCCAGGTGGCAACCCTTCATGCTCTCAGCACTCTCTCCAGAAGACTTAGCCAACTTTGGTCAGCACTCATTCTCATATTATGGGACCCCCCTACAAACCCAGGGGAGGTGGTCTCCCCTGCTGAACAACCCACAACCAGTGGATCTTAACTTAGACTGGACACAACATGTCCCACAAGACTTTTCACTCATTCATCATCCATCAATTACAATCTTCTCTACCAACATCCTGAAAAAGATTACCCCTCACAATGACTCTGCAACAGCCCTGGTGTCCCCCCTCCTCTTACCTACATAGCAAGAATTTGTTATCCATTTCCCCCCCCCCCCCCCCGTTTCCCGTTGTTTGAATAACCCTAGGGAATTTCGTAAACAGATCCATCCAGGTACTTACTTATTGACCATATTTACTGCCTTGGTGTGTTATACTACATCTCTTTAGATATCCCACCCTGGTACATATGTCCACGACCCCTAGATCACTTGACTTACTCAAATTACTTTGTAAAATGTTATTACTAATGCTATTAATAATGTATGCAGTTTTCTCAATAAAAACTTTTTGAAAAAAAAAAGACTTTGCCTCTAACTAAGGATCATGTTGTTTATATGCAGGAGACCCACTTTACCCCTCACTCCACTCCTAAATTTCTTACTTCAGTGTACCCACAAGTGTACACAGTATCAGCCAAAACCAAATGTAGGGGAGTTCTCATAGCCTTCCATTGCACCACCCCCATTTACGCTCCTGGCAGAGATTAAGGACCCGGAAGGCTGCTATCTTATCCTCTCTGGTCTTCTACGAGATACTGAAGTGACAGTAGTCTCATATTATGCACCTATCACTACTCCGCTCCCTTTTCTTTCCCCCTTACTGGCGGTCGTTGAATCACGCAAGTCTGGTACGTTACTTCTTTGTGGATATTCCAACCAGACTCTGTACCCCTTTCTGGACAAATACCCATATTCGTCCCTTTCTAGCAACACGAACCTCAGCTTTCAACAAATTCTACAACGTCACTGGCTAATTGATTTGTGGCACGAATATAACCTGGTTGGATGACAAAACATCTTCTATTCGGATCCCCACAACACATTCTAACCTTCAGATGACTTTGGCCGCATCTTGGGTAGGTATGAACCAAACACCCCCCCCCCCCCCGGTTCGGTTTGCAGCAGAATATGGGAACAGGCAAAAAATGTGTGCAAACACCATTAAAGTCTATGGTACACGAACATGAAAAACCAAAAGTGCTAATTTTAAAGGCTTATATGCAAGTTATTGCCATAAAAATGTATGGGGACCCGAGTACTGCCCCAGGGGACATCACAGCATTAAAAAGTTTTAAAAACATCAGTTTTTCAGGAGCAGTGATTTTAATAATGCCTTAAGTGAAACAATAAAAATTAAATATTCCTTTAAATATTGTGCCTAGGGGGTCTCCTTAGTCTGCCTTTAAAGTAGCGCATCTTTCCCATGTTCATAACAGTACCACATTTCTAAAGGAAAAAATGTCATTTAAAACTGCCTGTGGCTGTAATGTATTGTAGGATCCCAGCAATATAGATAAAAATCATTGAAAAAAATGGTGTGGGTTCCCCCCTAGTCCATTACCAGGCCCTTCGGGTCTGGTAGGAATATTAAAGGGAACCCTGTGCCAAAATAAAAAAGGCGTGGGGATCCCTCCAAAAATCCATACCAGGCCCTTCAGGTCTATGGATTTTAAGGGGAACCCGGCACCAAAATTAAAAAAAAATAGCCAAAGCATGCAGGTCAGGTGCATACATCTGGTGGACATGTCCGGTAGTGCAAGACTTTTGGTCTGACCTGTTTAGCATGCTCTCTATTCTTTTCACCATGCCCCTTTCCCCATATCTAGCTGTTGCACTTCTAATTTTAAAACCTTTGGAATTGACACAGCATCAATTTAAAGGGTAAGTTCACCTTTACAGAAAACTCAGTAAGATGAACTTACACAGGTCCCCCTCCTCACCCCCCCCCCCGGTCCCGCTGACCAGTACCACCGCAATCTCCAGTTCTAAGCCCCATTATATCTGCATCAGGAGTCCGGTGCTTAGAAATCCTCTGTGCTGAATGTCCAAAACGTCCCTCATCAGGGGGATGTTTTGGAGCATTCTAATTGGTCAGCACCATCACATGGGCAGTGCCAACAACCAATCAGCAGCCCCATAGCCCGTCCTGTCAGCTTTGCAGAAGACGCAAGGATGGAGAGAGGATTTCTAAGCACTGGGCTCCTGGCACGGATATACCAGGGCTTGGAACCAGAGATTGCGGCGGTATAGGTCAGCGGGACTGGGGGGGCGAGGAGGGGGACTTGTGTAAGTTCACCTTACAGATTTTTCTGCATAAGTGAACTTACACGTTAAACTCCTCCGGCAGATCACAACTGCGGCCAAACAAATAATTACTAAGGTGTGGAAGACCCCTACCCTCTGTATTCTTGTGGTTAAAAACAAGGTTACACAAGCCATGATATATGCAAAAATAGAAGCAGTTGTTATAGACAAAGTAGCTAAATAAGAAGCCCTCTGGGCACCAAGGGTGGCACACTATCTCCCACCCAACTTCAACGAGTCCTTCTTCCCATGATCAGCAACTTCCTGGATTCTTATCAACATGATAATTTACGTCTCCTCTAGAGGCACCCAGGGTTTTCCTCCCCTCTCTTCTCCCCTCTTTTTCCTTCCGACACTTTTTCATTTTATCTCCTCTTACTCCCACCTCCATACTGTCCTCTCTTTTAGTAGCCAACTGACAATGGGAGCTACTACTGCTCATTTGAGAGATAACCTGTAGGCTCCTATGTACTATAACTCACAAAATTTTACCTGTTTAATACATTTGTTTAAGCGTAGCCTATGCATTTTAAATTTGTGCGATCTAACTAGCTTGTAGTTAATGCTTTTATGACACACACTTTATCTCTGTCTTTTGGACTCTCTCACTGTGGCCATATACAGCTACCGTTGTGCTACTTATTTGTTCCTAGTCATTATATGGACCATTGTTTGTATCACATATATCTTGCTTAATAAAATATTCAAACAAGAAAAACTTAACATGTTTTGGCATTTTTTTAAGCAATGCAAGCCCATCTTTTATATTTTAACAAAAAATCGGGCATTATATTGTCCAAAAGATATCCAAATGATAACAATGTAAACCTGAAACCCATTGTGAAAATGGGACTTTTGAAGCACAACATTTTACATAAAAAGCTAATTTTTATGCAAAAATGCAGCATACATAGAAAATGCGACTTCTGTTAGAAAATACCATCAAAACCATAACATTTAAAATGACTTTGATATCATAATATATCCTTTCCAAAGGTACTGATTTTCTATGGCCCAACGTGTTTCCTGTACATAGTCTACTTCTTCAGGAGCCGTCAGTATCTTTGTGTACAAAGGGAACTCTAAATGAAATAAAATAATTAATACATTCATTCATTGTTTGTATCATCCCCAAGTGGCAATCCCAGATAGAGTGTCTAAGTGAGGGGCGAAATATCACAACCAGGGCTCCTAGGACTTTCCTAGCATGCTGTCCCACCCCACACCACCCTCTCCTGTGCAAATCAGGGAATACAGCTAAATGAGACCATTCTACCTTTTCTCCAGAATATAGAGGTTTCCTTCCACTGGGAAGCAATCACAACATTTTATCCACAATCTTCCAAAAAGGAGGCAATAAACTGCACATATTCTAAAGAAAAGAGACCACAAATGCAGTAGTACATCATACTATATCCCAACTTTTAGGTCAAAATAATACTGATATAAAAAGGGCCCAGTTTATTCCGTTACCTTAAGGCAACATGCATCTAGTGTAGCAAATGAATGACATCACTGCCAAGCCAAAAAATTCTCACACCTGGAACCTTTCAGCTAGTTATACATTTATTTCCATCTAGAAAAAGTATATTTATCAAAGATAAAGGTATCACAGATACCTTTCTGCCTCATACCTTCCATAATATAGCTTTGCACTCAATAAACCCATAAATGGTTAGAACCTACCTCTGATATATAAAAATGTGTATATTGTGTGCACTAAAATTAATTTTATTATATTTTTACAAAAAAATATGCATTTGATAAACAGTTGTGCAAATTTCATGCACCATAAAAAAATTGCAACTACAATTTTTTTATTCTACAAGGCATAATCTTTCAGAAACTAAATAATGTTCTGGAGTTTTTAAGTCATTCTTTGCCAAACATGCTCAAAAAATGAAATTGGTCTAGAGGTGAACTGGTTAAAAAAGTTCAATACTAGTGAATGCTAAGGGTAATAGTTCTAGTATGTAAACCCTAATGCCGCGTACACACGAGTGGACTTTACGGCAGACTTTGCTCGGCGGACTTTTCAACGTACTTTACGATGGACTTTCTGAACGAACGGACTTGCCTACACACAGTCCACCAAAGTCTGTCGAATTCGTACATGATGACGTACGACTGGACTAAAACAAGGAAGTTCATAGCCAGTAGCCAATAGCTGCCCTAGCGTGGCTTTTTGTCCGTCGAACTAGCATACAGACGAGCAGACTTTTCGACCGGACTCAATTTCGACGGATTAATTTAAAACATGTTTCAAATCTAAGTCCGTCCAACTTTTGAGAAAACAAAGTCCGCTGGAGCCCACACACGATCGAATTGTCTGATGAAATCCAGTCCGCCGGGCAAAGTCTGCCGTAAAGTCCACTCGTGTGTACGCGGCATAAGAATAATATGGGCCTTTTTTAGGAACATTTTCAATATAAAATGTTTCTATTAACATAAAATCCACTATTAATAAAATGTAAACATTGTGAAAGGGTACAAATAAAAACAAAACATTGCAGTTGCTGCAAGTGCAGTATCTTTCAGTGGCACTCTTATTCTAAAATTGTAGAACAATCTATGATGTTCACACATTTGTCAACATTCAGTGCTGATGTGCAGATTTGCTAAGTCAGTGGTTAGACTTAATTAAGTGGAGTGTATTATTATATGTCATTGTGCTCTGCGGAACAGCAAACAAGCTAAATTTGAATGGCAGTAAATACTAAGAAAACAGTGAAAGAATGACATTGTATAGTACTTTCTCAGGAATTGACTGGCACATATCTGGCGCAGGTGGGTATTGAGAAATCAGGATGCAATATCAACTCTTACATTTAAACTCAAGGGGAGCAGTAATGAAGGAAAAATGCTTAGTGGTATCCTTCAGGTAAACTTGAAATTGAAACCTTAAATTGCATACGGGGAGCCTATTTGCTCAGTATTTATGTTATACTTACATGTATGTTTGCCCTTTTCTATGATCTCTTGAGCAGAGCAAAATGATGGCATGTTTATTTTATTTTTTTCACACCAAGGCCACTTTAACCACTTAAGGTCCACTTTATAGCAGGTTTACTGCTACAGTAGGTGTTATAACTTCTATACGCTTATTGGGAATTTTTTTTACCAAAAATATGTAGCCGTATACATATTGGCCTAAATTTATGAAGAAATTTGATTTTTTTTGGAGATCATAGATAGAACTTATATATATCTCAAATAAACAATACAGAAAAACACAATCACCTGTGGGTTGAATAGGCCATGCCCTTTATTATAGGTATAATACTAATTATTTTATTTTATTAATCATTTAAAATATTAAAATTTAATATTCAATAACAATATCATATCTTAAAGTATAACTTAACATACGCATAGCTCAGCTATACAAGCTTGAGCTATTACTTTAAAATCAATATAAATTCACCCACACGCCAGGCTCACATTAACGAGACTGGCACACCCCACGAGCCACAACCAACTCCACACAGGTTTGATTGTCCAGATTATAAATACCTTAAGCTATATCTGATAAGCGAACCTTATTAGGTCTGTACAAACCTGGTAAGCCTCTCTCCAGTTCAACATGTCGGAAAGAATACCCATTAATCGTAGACATAAATTTCATTAAAGACCTATTAACACGCTTGCAAATTTTATCAAAAAACACAAGCTCAGCAGACATCGACCAAAGTAATAGAGGAATAATCTCAGAAAAAACAAAAATAGTATTAGACATTACCGCATGAAAACAAGACAAATCCAATTTCATTTGAGTTATCAGACCTAAAGTATTACAATGACCAATATCATTACCGGATAAGTGCAAAATGACAATATGTGGAACCGGCCATTGTCCATGAAGAAACGATAAAGTGTCATGCAAATCTTAACAGTGCATACCTCGTTTCCCGAACCAATGCACTTTATACACATCAGATGGCAAACCTAGATTGGAACCATAGACTCTCAGGTCAGCGCGTTTCTTAGCCCAAATTACAAACGAATGACCAACAATCCACACATTACATAAGGTATCTGAAATTAAAAAGAAAAATTAGGTCTCACATAAGATCTAAAACAGTTAGATTTCCACCTACCAATTTTTTTAATATCAGGCTCATTAAAACCCAGCATGGCCGATTCAGTGGCTGCTCCAATTCTGAAGGAGTGCGATGTTATATTCATGCTTCCCAAATTCAAATGGATTAGACACTTCTTCAAAACAGCTGAAAACTGGTACACCGTCACTGGTTTCCCATCTACATGAATTAGAAAATGAGATGAAAAGGACAGCCGAAAAGCCAAATAATGTTGCAGAAGAGTAAACACACAAAATCTAGAACCCAAGTTCTTCCTTAAAGTCATCCATCGTCCATGACCCAACGGATCGGTCTTACTCTTATGCAACAATATGTGGACACAATCCAACTTCAACAAAACATTACTGAATAAAATACCAGTATTGTCTCCCAGTTTACGGGGAAGCAACTCAGAAACTCAAAACGCACAAAAAAAACAAAGAAAAAATGCCACTCTAAATAACAATGCTTCATAGGGTGAAAAACAGACTACATTAGTAGCATCCCCAATGGATGCCAACAATTCTCCAGAAATAGGCAACCTGGAATCAGGCACTTTTCATCGTTTACGGTAGCCTTTCAAAGCACTTCATACAGCAAAGAATTGCATGCAGGATCCAAACACAGAAATAAGCATGAAAAAAGAAACACCTGCTAAAATCTTCACAATATAAGAGGAAGAATATGAAAAAGACATAAGGTAGCAAAGGAAAGATAGAATCAAGCCTTCCGGGAAGGAATCTTGTTGTAACCCAGATGACTGAAAATAAGAACACCATAATGACCACGCTGCTTTGTAGGATGCCCACGTGGCAGGAGCTACAGAATTTGTAATTGCCTGAAGCAAAGGATCTACACAAGGTCCCATAAGTGTTGCAGGCATGATGTGCAATTCGGATCCGCATCTGGCACCAAAGCCTTGAATTCCAAAATCTGCAAATGGGACAAACGATCAGCAATTAAATTCTCAACACCAGGCACATAACGTGCCTTAAGCCAAATATTTAAAGACAAACATTTAAAAACAATTTGTCGCAAAATAGCAATTACAGGAAGGGATTTAGATGAAAGACAATTAACAGCAAATACCACACCTTTGTTATCAGAGTGAAGCAGAATCCGCTTATTCAAAAAATGGATCCCCCACAGCTCCATAGCAACAAAGACAGGAAAGATTTCTAACAGAACAATATTAGAAATTAAACCCGCAGCTATCCGCTGAGCAATCCACATTTCAGCTGACCAATGACCTTTCCAAAAAGCGCCATAACCACAAGATCCAGCTGCGTCAGTATATAAATCAAGCGCTGATGCTGAACAAAACCGAGACTGCCAAAGAGTTCAACCATTAAAATCACGCAAAAATTTAAAACAAACAATCAAATCATCCTTGATGTCCTTAGTAATCCTGATTAAATGAAACGGCGAAGACAAACCAGAAATAGCTCTATACAGACGCTTTGAATAAACTCTACCCATGGCATCACCCTATAAGCAAAAGCCAGCAACCCAATAAGGATTGTAGAACCTTCACTCGAACTTTATCTTTAGCCAATACAAATTCCAACAATTTTTGCATGCGTAGAACCTTATCGAGCAGTAAATGGAATTCCATAGACTTAGTGTCAATCTGAATCCCCAAAAATTTGATACACGACATGGGATAAACAGACTTTTCTGGAGCTAAAGGAATGCCGAATTCTCAACATACTATTTTGAATTCTGTAAAAAGATATAAACAATCGGTAGAGTCTTCCCTGCCAATAAATAAAAAATCGTCAAGATAATGAAGTAAATTATCAGAATGTGCACGACGACTAACAACCCATTCAACAAAAGATGAAAAAAGCTCAAAACAATGGCAAGAAAGGGAGCACCCCATAGGAAGACATCGATTGAAATATAACTCATTTTGAAAGTGAAAACCCAAAGAATTGAAAGCATCAGGAATTATAAGCAATAACCTAAATGCAATAAACCTAGCAAGCAAAGCGGACCCACCTACCTTTCTGATTTTCAACAAGGCATCATCAAAAGATGCATAATGAACAGAACATAGGTTGGGATCGATGTCGTCATTCAGGGAGAAACCTTTTGGATAGGATAAGTGTTGTATCAACCTAAACATATGCGGTTCTTTCTTCGGTATAGTTCCCAAAGGAGAATTCCTAAAATAAGGAAAGGGGGGGCTGTGAAAGACCCAGCAACCCTACCCTCATGAACTTCTTTATCAATTTTCTTTCTAACCTCAGACATATGCAAAGAAACAGAAGGCAAGTTATCAACAACAGTACAACCAGAACCCAGAAATGATGGCAGCATAAAACCAAAAAATCATCATGCAAAATGAGTGCTGTCCGACGATATGGATACTGCAGGAGCCATGGTAACATGTTTCATAGAATCACCGGAGTGGTTGCTTTTGAGAAAAAGATCCTTGGAGACACTCGCAGAACCTGTTGACAATTTTTTAAAATATGGCGATGCTGGGTGTGGACCAGCACAAAAATTGCATTCATGTTTATACTTGCAAGAATCGGGCCATTTACATTGCCCATCATTAAATCTAAAACAAATACCCCTCTTATAAGGTACAGAAGGAGGAACTGGATGTGGCTTAACAAATTGTTTTGAGGCAATGAAAGATTCAGCCATAAGCCGACATCTTTATGGACATGGACTTATGCACAGACAACTTCTGATGAAATGATTCGTCATAAGCGAACCAGGAAGCCCAGGGAAATTCTTGTATGCCTCCAAAATTATTTCTACATGCTGAAACAAACCACAGCACAAATCAGGTCTCTTTTCTCCCAAAACACTAGCAAAAACACAGAACGCTTGTAACCAATTATTAAAAGACCGTGGTACACTTTTATGTTTATCATCCTTGCATTCATCCATGTCTCTCTTATCGGTCCTATACTCTTTTTATATGAAGGGATCAAAGAGAGGAGATCAATAAAATTGCCTCTCCATATTTTTTCTTTAACACTAACACTCAAGTGAAAACCTAAAGGCGATAATTTGCATGTAATCCCTTATTTTAAGCAAGCTTCAGGGACATGAAATACAGAACCTACAACAGAATGAGGATAAGCAACTTTGGTAGCCATAGCAACTGAAGTACAAACAGGAGTACTCACAGCCGGCTGAACAAGCCATACAGGGGCAACACTCGTACTTTGCTGGGGCAACGAATCAACTTTATTACAATCAGACGAAAATTTTGACATTAAGTTAGACATTTTAACAATTCACTTGACTCACCCTGGGCAGTCATAACAACCGGGATGGATGCATTATTATCATCAGAGGGCTGTTGTTGCAATGCCAACTCATCCATTTGCCCTGGGCGATGATCACCATCTGTAAATACAGCAACCTTAGATCGATTAAATTCAGCAGGAAATACACTAGAATGAATTCCAGCAGAACAATCATCATTAACCTTAACCTTAATGCACAATAACATCATTTAAATTAGAAACCTGCTGACACAAAGACAGATCCAAACTAGAGTCATTATACTTGTTCTTATTAATTTTACCTTTTTTTAACAGGCACACGCCGAGCTGGGGAATCGAACCTGCAAGGCCGTTTAAGTGACCTATTGGTGTGTCTCCTAGGTCTCCGAGCTGCATCATCATGTCCATCAGGAGAAGCTGTGGGCAGGGCGAGATCTGACTCCGGAGGCGGGACCATCAGAAGGCTGGACTGTAGGAGGAAAAACGAGAGTCTGTGACCCGGAACTTCTTGCGGCAGGCTGGGGGAAATCAAAGGAGCACACACCACCAGAAGCAGATGAACCAGCCCCAGTCACATTCACACCAAGTCCTGAAGAATATGGGGGAACGATACTGGATTCCCGAGACTCAGCAGGAGAAGAGAAAGCCAGGCAGCGGCGCATCCACTCATCCCTGTCTTTGGCAGCAGCCCTGTCCATCATCCTACGCAGTAAGTTCTCCATCACAGTGTTGCAGACAAGCTTTGTTGTCTTCTTTAAATAAAAAACACAAAGGTGATCAAATACCACCAAAAGAAATCTATATTTGTGGGAATTTTTCATTTTTTTTTTCATTTGGGTACAGCTTTGCATGACCGTGCAATTGTCAGTTAAAATAACACATTGCCGTATCACCAAAAATGGCCTAGTCATTAAGGTGGGTAAATCTTCTGGAGGGCACGTGGTTAATGTAAACCTATGTCCAGACTATAGCAACCTGTAATTGCTGCTGTATCAAAGGGTTCACTTGCTACTGTTCCTCTAAGTAGGCCTGGTGGTCTACAGTCAGTTATCACATCTGCTGAGTGGTTAAGCTGTTCACATCTCGTTAACCTATGCCAGTGTTAACTGTTTTACAAGTTCCTCCATTTTCTTCAGCAATATGTGCCTGTTTTGAAAAGCCCCAAAACCATGAGCAGTCACCCAGGAATAGCCTGTTTGTATTGCACTTCTTTTAGCAAGTCAACAAACAAACACAGTTGCAATGCAGGCGGGCTTTGTACAGCAAGACTATAGCATACAATAAACAAAATATTTACTCATCCAAGCCACTGAAGCCAAACAAAAAATTCCCCAAAACAAACAGGGAGCACATGTACCATTTTTAAGACTTGTTCACACCATGTCCATTGATCTTTTTTTCTCTGCACACCTCTGCGCATATATTTATTTTATTCATTTCAGATACTTATATAGCGTCATCAATTTAGGCAGCATTTTACATATACATTGTACATTCACATCAGTCCCTGCCCCCAAGGAGATATATGGTGTGAACAGTACACATAGAAAACAATTATTGTGTATATGCCCTGTTCACACCACACATGTGCAGTGGTATGGAGAAAATGCAGCTCAGTGGGCATTTGGGATTGATTCATTAATGGAAAGCAGGATTTTCACTTTACAAGGGAATTTGAACCAGTACTTAGCGAATAAAGTAAAAATGCTTTCCTTGCATGTACAGTGGATATAAAAAGTCTACAAATCCCTGTTAAAATGTCAGCTGTCTGTGATGTAAAACAATGTGACACAGATAAATCATCTCACCTTTAATGTGACCTATAAACTTTACAACTCAATTGAAAAACAAACTTCAACTTTTTTTTTTGGGGGGGGGATTAAGCAATCACATTCAAACTCATGTTAAATAGGAGTCAGTACACACCTGCCATCACTTAAAGTGCCTCTGATTAACCCCAAATAAAGTTCAGCTGTTCCAATAAGTCTTTCCTGACATTTTCTTAGTCGCATCCTACAGCAAAAGCCATGGTCTGCAGTAGGGATGAGCTTCGTGTTCGAGTCAAACCCATTTTCGACTCGAACATCGGCTGTTCGATCGTTCGCCGAATTGCGAACGTTATGGGCCGTTCGCGCTAAATTCGTGTGGCGCGTCACGGCCCATAATTCACTGCGGCATCGCAGTGCATTGCTGGCTGATGATTGGCCAAGCATGCACTATGACCCGCATGCTTGGCCAATCACAGCACCGTCAGTAGAGAGAGCTGTAATTGGCCAAAGCCAGGGTGGCTTTGGCCAATTATGGCTCAGGGGATTTAGTACACACCCCACACTATATAAGGCCGCCTGCACGGCGGCCCTGTGTAGTGTGTGTTCCGGTGTGCTGAGAGATAGAGAGAGAGAGAGACAGTGTCATTTGATTTGAGTTAAATAGATTAGGCAGAACAGTCAGTCAGTTAGCTGCACTTACAGTGTATTGTGTATATATATGCATCCCAGGTGTTGCATATATATATATACACTGTATTCAGTTTAGCTAGATCCGTTCCTGTTATCTTCTATCTAGACTATTTACATTTAATGCAGTGCGTCCTGCTCACAGTGTTCAGCTAGATCCGTTCCTGCTATTTACATTTAGTGCAGTGCGTCCTGCTCACAGTGTTCAGCTAGATCCGTTCCTGTTATCTTCTAGACTATTTACATTTAGTGCAGTGCGTCCTGCTCACAGTGTTCAGCTAGATCCGTTCCTGCTATTTACATTTAGTGCAGTGCGTCCTGCTCACAGTGTTCAGCTAGATCCGTTCCTGTTATTTACATTTAGTGCAGTGCGTCCTGCTCACAGTGTTCAGCTAGATCCGTTCCTGCTATTTACATTTAGTGCAGTGCGTCCTGCTCACAGTGTTCAGCTAGATCCGTTCCTGCTATTTACATTTAGTGCAGTGCGTCCTGCTCACAGTGTTCAGCTAGATCCGTTCCTGCTATTTACATTTAGTGCAGTGCGTCCTGCTCACAGTGTTCAGCTAGATCCGTTCCTGTTATCTTCTAGACTATTTACATTTAGTGCAGTGCGTCCTGCTCACAGTGTTCAGCTAGATCCGTTCCTGCTATTTACATTTAGTGCAGTGCGTCCTGCTCACAGTGTTCAGCTAGAGCCGTTCCTGCTATTTACATTTAGTGCAGTGCGTCCTGCTCACAGTGTTCAGCTAGATCCGTTCCTGTTATCTTCTAGACTATTTACATTTAGTGCAGTGCGTCCTGCTCACAGTGTTCAGCTAGATCCGTTCCTGCTATTTACATTTAGTGCAGTGCGTCCTGCTCACAGTGTTCAGCTAGATCCGTTCCTGTTATCTTCTAGACTATTTACATTTAGTGCAGTGCGTCCTGCTCACAGTGTTCAGCTAGATCCGTTCCTGTTATCTTCTAGACTATTTACATTTAGTGCAGTGCGTCCTGCTCACAGTGTTCAGCTAGATCCGTTCCTGTTATCTTCTAGACTATTTACATTTAGTGCAGTGCGTCCTGCTCACAGTGTTCAGCTAGATCCGTTCCTGTTAAATTCCTACTGACAGGCAGGCTTGTCTGGTTACAGTATATAAAGCTACCTGAAGAAAATTACAGGTGTTCTATTTGATCCTATTAGTACCACGGTCAGGCAGCTAGACTATTTACATTTAGTACAGTGCGTCCTGCTCACAGTGTTCAGCTAGATCCGTTCCTGTTATCTTCCTACTGACAGGCAGGCTTGTCTGGTTACAGTATATAAAGCTACCTGAAGAAAATTACAGGTGTTCTATTTGATCCTATTAGTACCACGGTCAGGCAGCTAGACTATTTACATTTAGTACAGTGCGTCCTGCTCACAGTGTACAGCTAGATCCGTTCCTGTTATCTTCCTACTGACAGGCAGGCTTGTCTGGTTACAGTATATAAAGCTGCCTGAAGAAAATTACAGGTGTTCTATTTGATCCTATTAGTACCACGGTCTGGCAGCTAGACTATTTACATTTAGTACAGTGCGTCCTGCTCACAGTGTTCAGCTAGATCCGTTCCTGTTATCTTCCTACTGACAGGCAGGCTTGTCTGGTTACAGTATATAAAGCTACCTGAAGAAAATTACAGGTGTTCTATCCCAGCTTAGTGCAGCTACAGGCCATTAGTATGTCTGGAAGGCCAAGAAGGAGAGGCAGACAGTCACAAGCCAAGAGAGGGCAAGCAGGCTCTGTGTCTAGTGCTGGTCGTGGAGACGGTGCATCCTCATCAGCACGTGGCCATGGGACACGCTTGGCCTTTTTTTCGGCAGCTGGCCGTGTTGAGCCGCAACATGCGGAAGACTTGGTCGAGTGGATGACCAAGCCGTCCTCATCCTCCTCATCCTCTCTCACCCATGCCCAGGGTGCTTTGTTTGGCAAAGCAGCGGCCTCTTCCCTCAGCTCAATGTCATCAGTGACTCCTTCCCTAGCTCCACCATGTCCTCATGAGGATTCCCTCGAACTGTTTGACCACAGTGTTGGGTACATGCTCCAGGAGGATGCCCAGCGTTTGGAAGGCTCTGATGATGATACTGAGCTCGATGAAGGCAGTAACATGAGCACGGACAGAGGGGGTGCCCAAGAAGGACAGCAATCTGGCAGTCATGCTCCCCCTGCTGCAGCATACTGCCAGGTTTGCTCCAGTGATGAGGAGGGAGGGGATGATGAGGTCACTGACTCAACGTGGGTGCCTGATAGGAGAGAGGAGGAGGAGGAGGAGGAGGAGGAGGAGGCGGCGGCACATCACCAACGAGGCAGGATGCCCTCCAGGGGCCAGCCTAAGGGCAGCACATTGACTGCATCACACCCCAAAGCTCCACATGTGCAGGGCGCTGCAGTCTCTGCGCGTTATTCAAAAAGTTCTTTGGTGTGGGCCTTTTTTGAGACGAGTGCATCAGATCGCACCGCTGCTATTTGCAACATATGTCTCAAGCGTATCTCGCGTGGCCAAAACATCTCCCGCTTGGGTACCACATGCTTGACCAGACATATGTTGACCTGCCATGCAGTTCGATGGCAAGCGTATCTAAAAGACCCACACCAAAGAACAAAGAGGATCTCTCCTTGCTCCTCATCAGCTGAGATTTCCAACCCCACTAGACCTTCAGTCCTCTCTGAGACCTGCAGTGAGAGGAATGAAGGTGTAGAATTAGGTGTGTCACAGCCAAGTACTTGTGGGCAATCTGCTTTTGGTACACCGACGTCAGATTGTACCAGGCAAATTTCCCTGCCCCAGCTGCTGCACCGCCGAAAGAAGTTTGCTCCCAGCCATCCACATGCCCAGCGGTTGAATGCTAGCTTGGCAAAATTGCTAGCACTTCAACTGCTGCCTTTTCAGTTGGTAGACTCTGCCCCCTTCCGTGAGTTTGTGGAATGTGCGGTTCCTCAGTGGCAGGTACCCAAACGCCACTTTTTCTCACGGAAGGCGATTCCGGCTCTCTACCGGCATGTGGAAGGCAATGTCCATGCCTCGCTGGACAGGGCGGTCAGCGGTAAGGTGCATATTACCGCTGACTCATGGTCCAGCAGGCATGGACAGGGACGTTACCTAAGTTTCACGGCGCATTGGGTAACTCTGCTGGCAGCTGGGAAGGATGCAGGACAAGGTGCAGTAGTGTTGGAGGTTGTTCCGCCACCACGCCTCCAAAATGCTGATTGTGACACACCTCTCTCCTCCACCCCCTCCTCTTCTTCTTCCTCCATGGCCTCTTCCTCGGAACCAGCGGTGCTCCGTAGGCGTTCAAGGGGCTACGCAAGTACGCAGGCCAAAAGATGCCATGCGGTGCTTGAGCTGGTGTGCTTGGGGGACAGGAGCCACACTGGGGCAGAGGTTCTGTCAGCTCTGCAGGGGCAGGTTCAGAGGTGGTTGACGCCACGCCAACTTAAGGCAGGAATGGTGGTTTGCGACAATGGCACCAACCTCCTCTCTGCCCTCCGACAGGGACAAATGACCCATGTGCCCTGTTTGGCTCACGTCCTTAACTTGGTGGTGCAGCGGTTCTTGGGCAGGTACCCGGGCTTACAGGATGTCCTGAGGCAGGCCAGGAAAGTCTGTGTGCATTTCCACCAGTCATATAATGCCAGTGCTCGGCTGACGGACCTCCAAAAGGAGTTTAACCTGCCCAAGAACCGCCTAATCTGTGACATGCCCACCAGGTGGAACTCAACGTTGGCCATGCTGCAGCGGCTGCACATGCAGCAGAGGGCCATCAATGAGTACCTGTGCGACTATGGCACCAGGACAGGGTCAGGGGAGCTTGGTTTTTTTTCCCCACGCCAGTGGGCCATGATCAGGGATGCATGCACTGTCCTGTCACCATTCGAGGAGGCCACGAGGATGGTGAGCAGTGACAGTGCATGCATCAGTGACACTGTCCCCCTTGTCCACCTGTTGGAGCACACGCTGCGTGGAATAATGGACAGGGCACTTGAGGCAGAACAGAGGCAGGAAGAGGAGGACTTCCTTAGCTCTCAAGGCCCCCTTTATCCAGACAGTGTTCCTGCGTGCCCGCCGATCACACAGGAAGAGGACGAGGAGGAAGAGGAGGAGGAGGAAGATTGTGTCAGTATGGAGGTGGAGCCTGGCACTCAGCATCAGCAGCAGTCTTTAAGGGATCAGTCCCAAGAAACACATGGACTTGTACGTGGCTGGGAGGAGGTGGCTGCGGACCATGTCGTTCTTAGTGACCCAGAGGACTCCGGACCGAATGCCTCAGCAAACCTACGCTACATGGCCTCCCTGATCCTGCAAAGCCTGCGTAAGGATCCTCGTATTCGTGGTATCAAGGAGAAGGACCAATACTGGCTGGCAACCCTCCTTGATCCACGTTACAAGGGTAAGGTTGCGGACCTTATCTTGCCATCGCAGAGGGAGCAGAGGATGAAACATCTTCGGGAGGCCTTGCAGAAAGGTCTGTGCAACGCGTTCCCAGAGACTGGGAGGTTACAAACTCCTGTTTCTGGACAACGTGTTGCTGAGGCTTCGGTCAGTCAAAGAAGGAGCGGTGGAGAAGGTGGCCGTCTGACCGATGCGTTCAGACAATTTTTTGGTCCGCAGCCCCAAGGTATGATCGGTTCCAGCAACCATCGCCAGCGTCTGTTTTACATGGTGCAGGAATACCTAGGGGCAAGATCAGACTTGGACACCTTTCCCACCGAAAATCCTCTGGGTTACTGGGTCTTGAGGATGGATCACTGGCCAGAGCTTGCACAGTATGCAATTGAGTTACTGGCCTGTCCTGCATCCAGCGTTCTTTCGGAACGCACATTCAGTGCTGCTGGAGGCGTGGTAACCGATCACAGGGTGCGTCTGTCCACCGACTCGGTCGATCGACTGACCTTCATAAAAATGAATGAGTCTTGGATCACCACCAGCTACCAAGCACCTGATGCTGATGTAACCGAATAATTTTTTTTGAAATCTCAGATCCCTTCAAAGACTGCCTATGCTGATGCTGAGTGACTATCCCTGAGTAATTATCCTCTTCCTCCTCAATCATCACGCTGATAGCTTGTAAGAACATTTTTGGTTCTGGGCGCCACCACCAGTGCCTAAGGCACAATTTTTCAGCCCCTGTTTAACAGGGGCGTGTAATTACAATTTTTGATGTAATACTTTGCAGCAGGGCTCGTTCCTGCATTCCAACTAGAGTGTCTGTGAGGGGTTGCAGTGTTGTGGCACCAGCACCAGTGCCTAAGGCCCAATTTTTCTGCCCCTGTCTAACAGGGGCGTGTAATTACAATTTTTGATGCAATACTTTGCAGCAGGGCTCGTTCCTGCGTTCCAACTAGAGTGTCTGTGAGGGGTTGCAGTGTTGTGGCACCAGCACCAGTGCCTAAGGCCCAATTTTTCTGCCCCTGTCTAACAGGGGCGTGTAATTACAATTTTTGATGCAATACTTTGCAGCAGGGCTCGTTCCTGCGTTCCAACTAGAGTGTCTGTGAGGGGTTGCAGTGTTGTGGCACCAGCACCAGTGCCTAAGGCCCAATTTTTCTGCCCCTGTCTAACAGGGGCGTGTAATTACAATTTTTGAAGCAATACTTTGCAGCAGGGCTCGTTCCTGCGTTCCAACTAGAGTGTCTGTGAGGGGTTGCAGTGTTGTGGCACCAGTACCAGTGCCTAAGGCCTAATTTTTCAGCTCCTGTTCAACAGGGGCATGTAATTACAATTCTTGATCTAATATTTCACAGCAGGGCCCTGTGAGGGCTTACAGTGTTGTGGCCACAGCAACACCTAAGGCCCAAATTTCTGCTGAGTATATAGGGCAGGACCCTACTTTCAAACATCTAACTTACAAACGACTCCTACTTGCAAATGGAAGGAGACAACAGGAAGTGAGATGAAATCTACCCCTAGGAAGGGAAATTCAATCCTGTAAGAGTTAATATGGGAAAACAATTTCTCCTTTCCACTGATGCTTTCCAATCCTTGTTCCACAAAAAAACCCAAATTTTCAAAAAACATTTTTCATTGGGACAAAAAAGTGAGGTGAAATCTTCTGAAGAGGAGGAAAGACAGCAAAACAAATGTCACAGGGGTGATAACCCTTCCCTATGTTTTCCAAAAAGCTTAGAAAAGATTTTTTGGCTGGAGCTAAACACGTTAAAAATGTTCAAAATTACAAACAGATTCTACTTAACAACAAACCTACAGTCCCTGTCTTGTTTGCACCGCCTGTATACTGCTGTTCAGAGTATATAGGGCCTGGTGGCCCCACACCTTTCCTTATTTTAATTTGGGTGCGGGGTTCCCCTTAATATCCATACAAGACCCAAAGGGCCTGGTAATGGACTGGGGGGTACCCATGCCGTTTGTCTCACTGATTTTCATCCATATTGCCATGACCCGACATGACATTAAACCCGCAAGCAGTTTTAAATGAGATTTTTTCCTTTAAAAATGACATTTGGTGCAGGGACTGTTCTAAACATGGGAAACACGCGTCACTTTACAGGCATACTATAGACACCCCCCAGGTACGATATTTAAAGGAATATTTCACTTTTTTTTTTTACTTTAAGCATCATTAAAATCACTGCTCCCGAAAAAACGGCCGTTTTTAAAATTTTTTTTTGCATTGATACATGTCCCCTGGGGTAGGACCCGGGTCCCCAAACCCTTTTTAGGACAATACCATGCAAATTAGCCTTTAAAATGAGCACTTTTGATTTCGAACGTTCGAGTCCCATAGACGTCAATGGGGTTCTAACGTTCGTGCGAACTTTCGGTCCGTTCGCGGGTTCTGGTGCGAACCGAACCGGGGGGTGTTCGGCTCATCCCTAGTCTGCAGAGAGCTTCCAAAGCATCAAAGGGATCTCATTGTTAAGGTATCAGTTAGGACAAGGGTACAAAAGAATTTCCAAGGAATTAGATATACTATGGAACACAGTGAAGACAGTCATCATCAAGTGGAGAAAATATAACACAACAGAGACGTTACCAAGAACTGGACGCCCCTCCAAAATTGATGAAAAGAAGAGAGGAAAACTGGACAAGGAGGCTACCAAGAGGCCTACAGAAACATTAAAGGAGCTGTAGGAATATCTGGTAAGTACTGGCAGTGTGGTACATGTGAAAACAATCTCCTGTATTCTTCATATGTCTGGGCTATGGGGTAGAGTGGCAAGACAAAAGCCTTTTCTTAGGAAGAAAAACATCCAAGCCCTGCTAAATTTTGCAAAAACACATCTGAAGTATCCCAAAAACATGTGGCAAAATGTGTTATGGTCTGATGAAACCAAGGTTGAACTTTTTGCCCATAATTTCTAAAGATATGTTTGGTGCAAAAACAACACTGCACATCACCAAAAGAGCACCCTACCCACAGTGAAGCATGGTGGTGGTAGCATCATGCTTTGGGCATGTTTTTGTTCAGCTGGAACAGGGGCCTTAGTCAGATGGTGATAGTAATTCATGATTAGTGATGAGCTGAATTGCTCTGGCTTTTGTTTGAGCAGGGTTTAGCAAACTTCAAAGACATTCAGAAGTCAAACGCTATTAAATTTAATGGATGCCTGAATCCGCCAAATCAAAAATGTCCATTTTCTTGGCTAATAGGCAAAGAATAATCAAAAATGATCATGGTAGGCAGGAACTACCCTAAGGAACATTTACCAGTGCAAACATTTTTTTTAAATTCCTTTTGGCTGGGAGCAGTGTTTTTTTTTTAAGTACTGACAGTTACAAAGGAAATTTGGTTTTAGAGTGACTGCAAATGACACACCCTTCTGGCTTTGATGAAAAAAACCCCCACAGAAACACAGACTCCTCCAAAGGTATCCAGAAATATCTGAAGGACCTTTGGAGGGGTCTATATGTTGTTGTGTTTTTGTTTTTCTTTTTTTTTAAATGCAACTTAATCGGTATCATTTGTTTTACTTTGCAAATATTACTTTTGCTGTAGCACATCCTACAGCAAGAAAAAAAGAAAAAAATCCATAGAGTCCCCTCCCCCTAATAAAAAATAAGTTAAGGATTTTAAGAGGGAATTTAACACAAAAAAGTGGGAGATTCCTTTAAAAAAAAACATGCCAGACCCTTAAACTGAATATGCCTAGCTTGGAGCGGGGGACAACCATTCACCCCATGCTTCCTCAAACATGCCAGGCCACATGCCCTCAACATGACCCCCTTGGTAAAGCACTGTGTCCCCATGTTGATGAGGACAAGGTCCTCTTCCCCACAACCCTGGCCCAGTGATTGTGGGGTTCTTCACTGTGTATTTTTTTGATGCCTTCTGCCCACTGACTTGCCAAAATACGAACCTGATGCACATGTGACCAATCCTGAGATGTCATCCGATATATAAGGGAAGAGGCAGGGATAGTAGTGACATCATTGTCAAGAAGTTTTTAAATATGGAAGCAGTAGAAATACTACCCTTCTGGTCTGCCTCGTTAAGGAGGGTGCTAGCACATCAGCCCACTGCTCCTTGTGTAGCACCAGCTGTTGAGGTGTAGAAAACACCCTCTGTGTCACCATCTACCCATCTATCAAGGCAAGGCCTGTATCTGCAACTGTAGGACACATTTTCTTGCATTTTTTCCCTCCATTAAGGCCTGGTGGATGTCTGCTGGGAGATTTGCTCCTTGATGGTTAGCATTTGCCAATATGAACTGATTAAAAAGCTCCTCTATGTTCTTAAACAATGGGTGTCTGTGTCTGTAAGGTGCTTCATCCAAGCTCCAAGTTGTAAGGTAGACACTCTCAACCATGCAAGCAGACTCAACATGCATGGTTTTACCATGCATTAAAGCAGTAAACCATGCCGGAGATGCCCAGGAACAGTCCAAACAAGTTTGTGCTCTACTTCTATTCTGCAAGTCAGCAAACAAACACAGTTCAATGCAGGATGGCTTTGTACAGCAACTCTATAGCACAAAACAACAAAAGCATCTGCTTGTCCAGGTTAAAAACTAAACTCAGGCCAGTTCCTCAGTAAAAGGGTGCCCTAATGAAGTCCCCAAACAAACTGGTACCTTTTTAGCGTTCTGGCTGCACTCAGCCTTTTCACCCAGCAGTGGGCTCACACAGC